>NC_047121.1:42828945-42958019 GCF_902500255.1 Thalassophryne amazonica
GGAAAAAGTTTTAGATCTTTGAGTTCATCTCATACAAAATGGAAGCAAAACCAAAAGTGTTGCGTTTATATTTTTGTTGAGTGTAACTTGAGGAGGTGAGCGTGCCGAAGAGCTGCAGCCAGGCTGTAATGAGCATTTTTTTCTTTTAATTGTTCACGTGCTCTTTGAGCGGTATAGTTTTACTGCATTGTGTACACGGTATAAAAAGTTTGACAACAATCCTGCGTGATTTATAGCTCGGCAACAATGGAGCACAGCAGGAATCATAAATTGGTGTCAGGTAGCTGTGTGGGTGTGACATCCTGTCACGTTATGTACTGCAACGTTGCCTTAACTTGCGTGAAAACTACTTCCTTTCTGCATCCAGTGCTCAACGCCCCCCCCCAAAAGTTAATTTTTTCGCGTCAGTATATTCTGTTCATGTATTCATCCACCAGCAGCTCTGTTTAATTTTTTATTAACACTGCTTTGTTGTTGGGTTTAGTCTTTATACTACTCCTCAACCGTTGTGTGTTCACTGTTGTTTCCTTTATTAGTGGATTAACAACTTGGAAACAGACCACCGATACAGCTCGTGGCCCTACAATGTGCAGGAGCTGCTCAGACCAACCTTCCCAGGGGTTATCAGGCAGATTCGCAAAAATTTCCACAATCTGGTATGGTCTGATTAATCAGCTCTTTACAAATACAAAACGGACCGGAGTCTTTGTGGAAAAATAATATCTGTGTGTTCCAGGTGATCATTCTGGATCCAGTCCAGGAGAGCTCTTCTGAGTTACTGAGTGTTGCAGAGATGTTTTATTCCAACAACATCCCACTCAGGTCTGCATTTGTGCCATCTGGAAAGTGTAAATGAACTCACCATTCTCAAGAGAGTTTAGTCACTTTTAGAAAATGGTTACAAGCAAAGCCATTGCCACTTGCCTCAAACAGGAAAGGATTTCAAATGGCTCGTTTAGGCAGCATTAGATAACTTAGGAGTTTATTGTTATTACTGTCATTGAAGTCTATCAAAAATATTTATTTCACTCAGAATGCATTATGTAAGATGATTGTATTGTAGTACAAATGATTGATTTGTCAGACTCGGAATGTTACAATTTCAAGCATGGCTAACCTGTGTGTATGTATGTGTTTGTTTCATTTTAGGATTGGGTTGGTATTTGTAGTGTCTGATGAAGATGACATTGACGGTATGCAGGATCCAGGTGTGGCACTGGTCCGAGCTTATAACTACATCTATGATGAAGTTGACAGTCAGAGTGCTTTTGAAGCTGTTATGGCGGTGAGTCACTCTCTCAGAAAGTCTGATGAACAGTATCATGTCATTCACACCACGCTGTAACAACGAAAATACAACTATATTGTGACAATAATTACAATAAAATCAGAAATTATTATGCACTGACAAATAAAAATGATACAAAATTTCATGCTCCCTGTCAGCAAACAACCAAGCTGATTTAGATTTGCAATTAAAAAGGTGTTAATCTGTCCAGTATTTAATTTGAGGAGGTTTATGGGCCAGCACACAGCAGCTGGGGTGCAGAATATCCTGCTGAACACTTTCAGGTCTGTTGCTAAATGGTGTGATGTTGTGGTGTGGTGGCATTGTCACGTAGACATAGAATGGCAAATTTGCAAAAAGTCATATTTGATAAGGCCTTTGATGCTCCAATAAAAGTTGAAGGATGTGTAGTAGGTCTGTTCAGAAAATAAATGGAGCCTGTGAATGAAATGACTGTATTGCAAACTTTAGACCTGACGTACTGGATGAAAGGAGTACTGTAGATCAGTAACACATTCTCACTTAAATGATTAGGCACATAGCTCAAGGTATTCTTCTAAAATGATGTTTTACTGTCAGAATGTCTTCCAGCGAAACCACTACCGCACAGTATCATAATAATTATAACTAAAATTTGCCTTAAACTTAAAACATTAAAAATGTTGACCCCTGGTCCCAGGTTGGCTGACCACTGCTCCTAGAGGTTGGGTTGTGTCGAACTATAATTCAGCTGGGTTAAATTTCATTGTGTGTCTGCAATAATTAATCAACACAGTTCCCTTTTCAAAAATTTTAAAAGACATTAGAAAACCAGCATACTTGAACTTATTTCTATTTTCTCTTTCTAAGTTTACATCCTTTCATCTTTCCTCTTCTTATATCGCTTTCTTTCCTTTTAGATGTTTAATCATGTGCCAGTTGGTGGACAACTCAGTGTTGGGGATGTGGTGAAAGTGTTGGAAAAGAGGTTTCCATATGTAGAAGTCAGCAGCATCCTGGGAGCTGACTCAAGCTATGACAACAACAGAAAGGTGACAGAGAATGAATGCTTCACGGAACTATTAGCCAACTATTTGTTGTCCTGATATCATCAGTGAAACCACCCTGTTTTTGTTAAATAATGTGCATTCTCATCCCACATTCTAAAAACAGTCTGTTCTTTTTGTGTCTCTTCTTTCAGGAAGCTCGGGCTTACTATGAGCAGACAGGCATTGGCCCGTTGCCTGTGGTTATGTACAACGGCATTCCTTACCAGCGCGAGCACCTGGACCCAGACGAACTGGAGACTGTCACCATGCAAAAGATCCTGGAAACCACATCCTTTTACCAGAGAGCCGTTTATCTGGTGAGTCCACACACACACACTGTATGCTGACACTAACAGCAGCATTGCTGTTTCAGTATCAGTGTTGTTATATTATGGTTTTGTCAATAAAGATTTCCTTTTAATAGATTGCGAATGTTGCTTTTGCTTATCATTCTTCTTCAGTGGAAAATCAATTTTCATTGCAGATGAGTCAACAGCAAGACGTAACTACTATGTGTGCAAGAAGTATCTGCTACTGTATATGTGCCTTTCATTAATGAGAATTCAACTTACTTTGTGTATGACTAATGCAGTCAGATCTTTCGAAATACACCACACATATTTTCGAATGAGTCTGTAAAAAGGACTCTTCTGTAGAAAAAGATAACTTGCTACATTCTCACAAAAAACCCTCTTAATCTCATAATATGTCCTTTATGATGTTGCTGAAATTGATTAGAAGGGATTTATATATTGAGTAAATAGTATGATAAAATCAAGACGTATTGGAATGGAAACTTAGAATGGAAATGAGCAGCAATGCTGCAGATGTGCTGACTTGGATAACCGTGTGTGTACATGCATGTGTTCGGTCTTTGTGTTTAAGATGGCTAACATTCTTTGCTGCTGTTGTTTTTGCTTTGTTTTTTTCTTTATTTTATTTTTTAACCAGCAAACCTTGTCATACAACACACATTTAAGGAACATTAACATGTGTTTGGCTGCAATACCACTTGTATTTTTGTCTTTTATGTAATTCAAATATTACAAACTAACTGCATCATTGCCTGACTGCCATCATAGTTGCAATCTGAAATACAAATTTAATTTACTGTCTGTGCTCATAGGGTGAATTAGCTACAGATCACGATGTTGTGGACTTCATCATGAACCAGCCCAATGTTGTTCCTCGTATCAACTCCAGGGTGTTGTCTACAACCAGAACATATCTGGACCTGTCTGATACCAGTGAGCACACATTCACACATACAGCCAGGTCCATCAGCAGGTCAACAATGACTCTTTTTTTTGGGGGGGGGGGGGGGGGGGTATTGTGTCTCACTACAAAGTAGTTGGGACATTGACAATGTACTTGTAGTGTTGACTTTCAGCAGTATTCAATTCAGACTTTATTACAGACTCTAAGTCCAGATTTACAAGTAAAACAATACATATAATAAATGACGAAAACAATAAAACTCAAGATAAAATAAATATACTACTCCCACACAAGTATATACATTAAAACAATAAAAGTCAAGATAAGAGATTAAAATGCCTACCAGACATACATAAACAAGAAAAACACTAAAACTCATGATAACAGTGATTAAGTACACACACTACTACATATACACATTAATGCCTTACATGTAGATGACTATGCCAGTGCCTCTACAGCTGTGATTGATACAATATAGTGCTAAATCTTAGGTTGGACAACTGCAAAATGATGTCATTAAATTATATATGCAATTTCTTGCTAAGTATGAATGCCTGCCGACTCAAACATTTCACTTGTACACTACAACATCTTGGTCTTTTAAATATTCTCAATGTGTCATTATAAATGGCTTGAAGTCTGTGTAAACTTGCTTTTTTGTAGTGTGACCACAAATGTATTGTGTAAAGCGGAGAACAGTATGAACAGAGACATCTTCACTCCATCTGAATACGTGCAAGAATGTTTTCTTGAGATATACTTTATTGATCTCACAGTGGAGAAATTATGTTTACACTCCGATTACCTCAGACAGCAATTAGTCCACAATTATTACTTATTTACTGTAATAATGGCACACATCAGAATTAAAGACAGCACGTACACATTTGACATTGTTTATGTGTACTAAATTTGAAGAAGTCCATTATCTGAATTGAGGCAAGTGGGTGAAGGTCTCAACCCTGAGTCACGCCACCGTCAGCTTGGGGGGAGAACGGGACCTGCCGCAGCTAAAACCGCGCCACCCCCGCAGAAGGGAAGGGAAGACGTGAGCAGAAGCCGGAGTGGGGGGTGTGTGATGGGGGTAGGAGGGGGGTGGGGAGAGGGAGTGGAGCATGCTTCAGTCCTGTGAAACAGTTTGTCTTTGTGAGTTGAGATAAGAAACAGCCAAATGTTCACCAAGGCCGAAGACATTCCTCTGGAGGAAAACAGCAGGGCAATTTGTCCTTCAGGCTGATAAGCCTGCCGTGTTGTGGTTTGAGCAGTGAAAAACACTTTTTACATCTTCACTTGAACAACCAAATCCCAATTATGAATTAAGAATATTCCCCGGCCTCCGAAATCTTCATCTGCAAGGCGCGCATCTGCTCCAAGATGTCATCCAATTTGTTTCTGAGTTCAAGAGTCATCGCAGTCTGAGAATGCATTGCCTTGCCCAGCTTGTTAATCATGACGGACAAGCAAGGGGCCGTGGTTCTTGTTGCCGCCGTCTTGCCAGTTTTCTGGTAGATCAGGGCAGCACATAAGCTAGAAAGTACCAGCCCCGCTACTATAAGACCAATATGAATAAATCCTCGACGTCCTCCACAGAGAATGATGCAAGCATGCACACGCCACGACCCCCAGGAGTCGAGAACATAGCCCGCAGGATACGTTCCATCTGGGCAGGTAGGATCCCTCGGTCCTGACCTTCTTGTAGAAAAGATGGTGACAATAGCGTTCAGAGACCAGCTGATCAATTCCATGGTTAATCCAATAGTAGTCCAATAGATCCACTATCCAATATAATTTGAGGAATTCACAGTCTGGTGAAGTAGGGACTTGAAGGTTAAAGCAGAGAGCAGAGATAAGGGAGGGTGGAGGAGATGCGACCGCCCTCGTCGGAGTCCCAAGCTGAATGTCCTTCAATGTTGATTGAAGATGTACACACAAGATGTCCTTGTGTGTACATCTTATGGCATAGCCTATAAATATCATCCATAAATTCTTTACTTATATAAAGTCCAAAATATTTGGCTTCAAAACCGACGGCAAGATTGTTGTCAGACAGTTTGAAGCCTGGATATTTTAGACATTTATCCTCTTTCCTTCTACAGATAGTCTTACTATCGTTATATTTAATATCATGTTCCACACCACAGGCAGAACACACATTGAGGAGCTGCTGGAGACCAGCACTACTTGGACTAAAGACCACAAGATCACTGGCATACACAGCATGGTTCATTGAAGTCATCATGCACAAAGTATTACAGGTTTTCAACCTCTTAGATCACCAAGATATAATTTAAAAAGAACCAGGGACATCATCCACCCTCTTGTGACACCGTTGCTAACCCTAAATGGAAACCCATTGCTAACCCTTATTTTACTTACATAGTCTGATGAGCACACCGGTAAAATGTGGTTGTTTATACCCCTGTCAGACCTTGATGATTTAGCCAGCATATGCTGACCCTATTAAAAAATGCTGGAGTATGTCTAATAAATTACGGGGAAGTTTTGTTTAAGTTAAGAACATGTTGAAGCACGCTGATATACTTCGTAATACACCGAGTACCTTGAAATTTTTTTTAGCATGCTCACTATTTTCGAGATAAGCCAGCATACGACTCATACATTACACACGTGGGACATAAGTTGTAGATAAGTTATACGATTGTTGACACACATTTCTTGTAAGTAACTCATTAGTAGAAATGTATCCATTAATGCTGTCCATTGATTGTCTGCAGTCCTCGTGCAAACAGACTGTTTCAAATATTAAAACCATTCACACTCAGAGTAAATATAAAGTCTTAATTTTACTTGTTCGTTTCACTCAGATTCATCATCACAGCCTGACAAAAATGAATTCACATAAAATGTCCTGATTTTGGAAAACGATATCTGAAAATACAGTTGCTTGTCGTAGCTGAAGAAATAAAAGAAGTCCCTCTGTGGTTTTTCTGCTCCTGGTGCGTTTTTGAGCCTGAGTCAAAAACGCCGCAAGACAATTAACTTATTTTAAAAGTTGAAAGGGTCACAGCGCCTCATTCATTCACGTCAGCGTTTAACACAACCATCAGTCGATAATTCTGCACTCTGCATGCGAGGAAAATAAATCCCATGATGCACCAAGACAAAAATAAAATGGTAAGCCCCTTCAGCTGCTTCCTTGTTTGCATTCGGGGTCGCTATAGCAGATCCAAGGTGGAGCTACATGTTGAATTGGTGCAAGTTTTATACCGGATGCCCTTCCTGATGCAGCGCTGCATTGCATGGACAAATGTGGCAGGGGTGGTGTTTGAACCGGGAACCTTCTGCACTGAAACCAAGCGCAGTAACCACTTGGCCACCACACCTGCTCAAGACAAAAATAAAATAATGTTAAATTACTCTGTTTTGCCTCTGTGTGGAGGGAATGAAGCTGTGCAACAGTGTACGCACGCTTGATGACGTGCTTGTCAGTATTTAAGTGTTCCACCTGCCAAACAAAACGGTTCTGCTGACTGTTAGAAACACAAACCAAGCCAGACTTAACTGTTCCGACCCACACCATGTCGTGCAGCACCGACCCAGAACCGCTCTGTGGAAACGGGGCTGTCAGTAGACGCTGGCTAAATTGTCAAGGTGTGACAGCTGAATAATTTATTAGACGTACACCCGCGTATGCCAGCACTTTTAATAGAGTTGGCATACGCTGGCTAAATCGTCAAGATGTGACAGGGCCCTTACAAAGGCATAAAATTACTAAAATTGGTCACTGTCAACTTCTTATGAACATGACTCTACATACACTTGTTTAAAATTTAAACATGAAAATCTTTGTTCGTGTTCTTTACATGTTCTCTGACTTGATTCTTTCCTTCTGTGCAGACAACCACTTTGTAGATGATTATGCTCGTTTTCTGACACTGGACACCAAAGAGAAGAGCACTGCTGTTGCCAACAGCATGAATTACATGACAAAAAAAGGTATGAATAATCAGCACAGCTGCTCTCTTCTTATATGTGAAATAAAAACACTGAATGGGGAAAAGAAACAAGTGTGTGAGCATAATGGTCACCTTCAAGTTAAAACTCTCTTCATATATTGTCCTTTCTGCCCCTCTGTCTTTTCCCTGTTTTTATTTTTTTTACCTATTTGCCTCAGGGATGACCACAACCAACAGGCATGGTAATCACCTTTTCCCTCCACATTCTCCCTTTCCTCCTCACTTCTTTTTTTCCCTGTTCTTTTAAAATTGCTGCCAGCATTTTGAAATGTTTATGAATCTGTTACTGCCCTTCCATCTGTGCTGCATTTCCCAAAGGACACAAATAACCAATTATGCATGTGATGATCAATATTGATGCCTAAAGTACTAAAATGTTTAGCTTCTAACTAAGTTCTAACATCATTTCTTCCATCTTTGTGCAGTGGTAGCATGGTCAATTGGTGTCACTTGTCCTAACTGCATAGAGAATGCTAGTTTGGTACGCTGTTTAGAAATGACAAAGTGCTAAAGGATTTAACAACCAAAGTGAAGTTTAGAGCAGAAAATGGCAAAAAAGAGACCCTTCATGGTTGACACAAAAATGGAAAGAGTCACCTTACCCAGCTTAGGGAAAATGGGGCCTCCTCCTGGAGCCAGACCTTGGAGATTAGACCTGAAGCTTGGTTGGGCTCAGCCCAAAGAAACAACATGGTGTCATCTCCACGTGGACTCACCACCTACAACGAGAGCACAAAGTATCTGGTGCACTGTTTTGAGGGCAGTTAATAGGAGAATTTGACTTGCTCTTTTAAAAATGTTCTCGGGGAAGCTCCCCCAGACCCCCCAGAATCAAGACTACACTCCCACCACCCTTTTATGTACCTTTATGTTCAGGTTTTGCATTCTTTTTATGCTTTTTCTCTCTCTCCTTAGAGGCTATTTAGAATAGATTTGTATACTGTATTTGTACATTTTTGAGAATTGCTGGCATTGATTTTTGCTTGGAAAAAATTTCAGTCAGATGAAAATTTATTGCTTTAACCCATGGCTTAGTGGGATCCTGGAAAAGGTCCCTGGTCCTTAGTTCTACTGGGGGACAACAGTGCTCACATTGGAAATGATGGGGAACCTTGGAGGGGAGTGATTGAGAAGAACAGCCCCCCGAGCTGAACTCCTACGCTTTTTTTGTTGTTGTTTGGACTTCTGTGCTGGTCATCGATTGTCCATAACACCTTGTTCAAGCACAAGGTTGTTCATAAGTAGTACTACTTATGTGCATATGCAACAAACGCTTTGTACCCGAGTGCTTTAGGTCAAACATCGAAAAGAAATTTATTTATTTATTAATAATTTATCTGTATTGATCCCACGCTGTTGTTACACCATAATCAGATAGAAGAAAAGGTAAACAAACAGAACACAAATAATACAGAAAGGAGGAGATGTGCAGTACAGTAGCAGTCAAATGTTTTTTCCATTGAATGGGAAAGTGTGTTCAAACATTTCTTCTGTATCTTAGTCTTGTTCACAAGTGAGGGTAAAATGGAGTGGGAGATTGACAGATGGATTCAGACTGCATCTGAGGTCCTGTGGATACTGTATCGGGCCGCCGTGAAGAAAGAGCTGAGCCAGAAGGTGAAGCTCTTGATTTACATTACAATCCTCACCGATGGTCATATGCTTTGCATGATGACCAAAAGAACAAGGTCACAGATACAAGCGGTGGAAATGAGGTTCCTTCATCGGGTATCTGGGCTTACACTCTACGACAGGGTGAGAAGCTTAAATATCTTGGAGGGACTCAGAGCTGCTGCTTTTTTTTGCTTCGAAAGTAGCCAGCTCAGATGGTTTGATCATCTGGTGAGGATGTGCCCTGTTCGTCTCCCAGTGGGGTTTTTCCAAACTGGGAGGAGTCCTCAGGGAAGACCCAGGATACACTGGAGGGATTATATTTCCCAGTTGGTTTGGGTTCGCCTCAGGATCCCCCAGGAAGAGTTAGGACTTTCCCGAAGATAGGAAAGTGTGGGATGAGATGAGATGCTCAGTCTGCTGCCACCACAACCTGGACTTTGATAAGTAGCAGAAAATGAATGAATGAAATATCAAGAATGAGTTTATTGATCATTGAAGGTTTCTTTGTTATTGCCTGGAATGCAATAACCCATTTTTCTGCTTTACTTTTTAAAGGCAGTATAGCTTGCCTTTTGTTTTTGTTTCATGTTATTCTTTTTAGATCACTGTACATCGCAGACGTGTTTGTTTGTTTTTTGTCAGATGATAGCTACATCCGTCCTGTGACCTTCTGGGTTGTTGGAGACTTTGACAAGCCTTCAGGACGCCAGCTCCTTTATGATGCCATCAAACACATGGTACAGAAAGTCTAAAAATACCACCTCACTTTGAATAATGAACGGTAGTGCATGTATAATACTTCTACTTGCTCTTATGTGCACTGCAGGATTCATTCATTTTTGTAACAAGTGAATTTTGAAAGGCAAGTTTTTTTGTTTTGTTTTGTTTTTAAGAACAAGGATAAATCTTCCTTTCACCTGTTCTATAACAGAAAACCACTAATAATGTTCGCCTGGGTATGATCAACAATCCATCAGGCACCCCATCTGCTGAGACAAGCCATGTGGCCCGGGCGATCTGGTCTGCGATGCAGACACAGTCTGCAAACAACGCAAAAAACTTCATCACCAAGATGGCCAAGGAAGAGACTGCAGCGGCCCTGGAGAACGGAGCCGATATTGGAGTGTTTGCTGTCGGGGTGAGGACACACAGATGGCTAAATTTGTTGTAGGACTGGCTCATGCATATTTTGCTGCAATATTTTGTTTTTTGAGACAAAACAGAAGGCTGCTGGTTTCAATTTATAACAATGAATTTTCAACCAAAATCACCAAGGCATTTCCTTACACAAGATGGCAGACAAAAATATTGCAGAAACAACCTTTCTGCCAGCTATAGCTTTTTTCTCTCATTTCTATGCACAAGAAAGCATTTTTACCTCTGCTAACAAGGTTTGGGGATGCTGAGGTTTATCAGATATGCTGTGTATATGTGTGTATCTGTATGGAGTTGTGGAAATTGATGCTTTGGTTAGATTTAAAAATGATAAAAAATAGGTTCCACTTTCCTTCAAAGGCTAAAATGTGGTTCTTTTTGTGAGCATTATTTTTTTTTTTCCCATTTAAAATGTATTCTGAAATTAAATTGGTCCATTGAGTGATGTGATGAGTTCTGGACTACTTACTTAGCAACAGTTATAGAGATGATTGTTGAATTTAGATGGGATGTGAACTTTGTAAATACGTATCACTAAGGAGAAAGAGCGATGCAGATGCTGGGACTCTGTGTAACTCAGGAGAATGGGGAATGTATCAGGGACCATAAGCCATAGAGAGTGAAGTGTAAGACGGAGCCAGATTGCGTGAAGATAGTTATCTGTGCTACCTAAAGTGCATTTTGAACAGATATCTGTGTTGGCCAGTCCCATTTTAGACATTCTGCTTTAAGTGATGTGGGCTCTGTGTGTGACTTTATTTTGTATAAGCTGCAAGTTGGTGTTGGTAGTCATGGAGAAGGTGTTTTACAGATTTGTTCCCAGACGTCAGGGTTGGAAGAGAGGGCCAGATCATTTTCCAACTTGGTTGTTGGAAGTGATATTGTTCTATTTAAGTTGGAGATAAGTGTAAATTGTTTAGAGATTAGATTTGTTTTTGTTTTTTTTTGTTTGTTTTTTTTTTGAGTTGTTGATTTTCATGTGTTCTTCAGTTAGCTGAGATGATTATAATGTGTTGTTGTTTAGACAATTTTTTTCTTTGATTCTTGATTTCAGTTGTTGATATTGTCTCTCCCAAACCCTCATTTCTGTTGAAGTTTGTTAAATGACATAATTGATTATTCTTAAGTAAGCTGTGGAGGTGTGTGATTCCCTTTTGCTCCCATGTGAAAAGTAGACCGGTTTGATTTGTAATGTAACAGTTGGATTGTGCCAGAGTGGGGCGAACGTTTTCTTTTTGCTCCCATGTGAAAAGTAGACCGGTTTGATTTGTAATGTAACAGTTGGATTGTGCCAGAGTGGGGCGAACGTTTTCTGTCCTCATGATAATTTAGTGATTTGATGCTTTTTGTTTTTTTTATAATTCTGATTTATTTTATTTTTGTATGTAATGAATTTTTCTTTTCTGCTCAGGGTATGGATCTGTCCTTGTTCAAGAGCGCCTATGAGAGTAACAACTTTGACTTCCTGCTCTCCCATGCTGCGTACTGCAGTGGCGTCCTCAAACTGAAGAAAGGACAGAGAGCGGTGATCAGTAATGGAAGAGTAAGTCACATATTTGTAGTAAGAATCACATTCACTGGAACATTCCAGATCAGATATACTTTATATTTACATGTGTGCAGATGTACCATTTTTCCCCCCTACATCTACTGTAACAAATGAATGAATACTCCTACATACAGATCATCGGTCCGCTGGATGAGGAAGAAGTGTTTAACCAGGATGACTTTCTGCTTTTAGAGAGCATCATCCTAAAAACATCAGGAGAGCTAATCAAAAGCAAGGTCCAACAGTTTGGGATTGAAGAGGACAGGTATTTGTTTCTTTCTTCTTGAGTATTTCACAGTTATGTTGAGTTCTTTGACTTGATGCAGAGTTTCTCCTCAGGGCCAGTGATCTTGTGATGAAGGTTGATGCGCTGCTGTCCTCTCAGCCCAAAGGAGAAGCCAGGGTAGAATATGACTTTGCTGATGACCGCTACAGGTAAGATTTGAGTACTTGGACGTTTGGACAAGCAAGCAGCCTGACTGCTTTTGGTTCACTTTAAAATATACATGTTGGGAAATGAATAAATGAACATTAATAGTGAAAAATAACTTTCAATGGATCTGAAAGGCCACATCACAGTACTAAAAATGGTTTATTTTGGACATTTGCTTATTTTTCGGCAGCGCTGTGAAGCTCCGCCCCAAGGAAGGAGACGTGTACTTTGACGTTGTTGCTGTTGTGGATCCCGTAACCAGAGATGCACAGAAACTTGCTCCTTTACTTTTGGTAGGTTGAATGTGAGCCTTCCTTTGTTTTCGTATTTCTGTTCAATATATTATTTTCCTGAACTTTATTTCTTGTTCTCTTTGACTTCTGCACCTTCAGGTTGTGAAACAGCTGGTAAATGTCAACTTACGGGTCTTCATGAACTGCCAGTCCAAGCTCTCAGAAATGCCTCTCAAGAGGTGAGAGACCAAACGAGAGACAACTTAACCCTCACACTTGTTGAGTCTACTCCATACTAATGTTACCTTTTACTGTTCCAATTTGCTTATTGTGCACTGAACCCTTCAGATGCCTGTTTCTCAGTGCTTGTTTTTGATGTATGTTGCATTGTCTGAATTGTGAAACATTGTAATCACTCCTTCAGATGAAATGTTTGTTGTTCTCTCTGCTAGTTTTTACCGCTATGTGCTGGAGCCAGAGGTGACGTTCCTGACAAGCGGTAGTTTCTCTCCAGGCCCGATGGCCATGTTTCTGGACATGCCGCAGTCCCCTCTCTTCACACTCAACCTCAACACACCAGAGAGCTGGATGGTTGAGTCCGTGCACACGCGCTATGACCTGGACAACATCTACCTGGAAGAGGTACAGCACTGTGTTTGTTTGAGATCAGTGACTCTTACCCTGACTTTTTTTTATCTTAAACATGCCTCAATGTCTGTCTTAAAGATTGTAAACACGGTCTAGCCTACTCTTTTGAATTTATTATTTTTTTAATGCTTATCTAATTGCATTTGTTTGGGCAAGTTTTTGGTCATTTGGTCTTGCTTAAGTATTACAGTTGTAAATGCCTCGCAGTTCTGATGTTGTTCTTCTCTGTTGCAGGTGGAGAATGTTGTGGCAGCAGAATATGAACTGGAGCATCTCTTGCTGGAAGGGCATTGTTTTGATGTCAGTTCAGGACAGCCTCCACGTGGTCTCCAGTTTACCTTAGGAACTGCCTCTGAACCCGTCATTGTGGATACTATCGTCATGGCAAACCTGGTAGGTTATTAGCTCAGTCTCTGAAATGTGCTATGAAAATCTAAAATCTTAGGGATAATTGAGCTTAAATAAAAGGAAAATACACTTGATTTTGTCTAAGATGTTTTTTCTTATGTTGGGGTATGCCAGATGTTGTTTCCCTCCTTCTTTTTTTAGTACCAACTTCTTGCAGTGTGTGAGCAATCCATAATGCATATGGGCAATCATATTATTGTGCCACACATAGATTCTGCTTTGCACATACACTCAAATATGCTCCATGCAGGTGTGCTTGTGCATGTTTTGAAGAGAATCTCGATTTGTTTGAGGAGGTGGAGATTTTATTTTTTTTTTTTTTTTGGTGCTGTGTTTCAGCACCATGTGCAGTGATGGGCACATTTCATTCACAAAGCACTCCAGCAGTCCACAGGCTGCTGCTGGGAGAGCCTGAAGTCCCTACAAGCTTTAATTATGTGGTTAATATGTCAGTGCAGCCATTTATATATATTTTGTTCTTACTGTGTCCTTATTTGACCACAACCTCACTGCATATTTTTTAACATGTCCAAAATTCAACCACATCCCCCACATCCATGGAGAATACACCACACTTTCTACTGCCTTGCCATTAAGTTGTACAGGGGACTTACTTTGTCATCCCAGTGTTTACATGCATTTTTGAAACATGGCTGTGACGCAGTTAATGGAGCTATTTGAACATTTTTACAAACGGCATGGAAAAGCTTCAGTCTGTTTTTAGGCTTTCTGTGATTGCAAATTTTCTTGCACTATTGATGTAGTTTTTGCAAATGTTTGTGTTAATGACAGAAATCTTTTTAACAAAGAAAACTGTAAATGAAGACGTGTGACAGCAGCACATTTTTTGAGATCACATTTTTGGGCTGGCACAGGTGTCCCTTTGCTCAGTTGTAATCTGCTGTGTGTGTGTGTGTGTGTGTGTGTGTGTGTGTGTGTGTGTGTGTGTGTGTGTGTGTGTGTGTGTGTGTGTGTGTGTGTGTGTGTGTGTGTGTGTGTGTGTGTGTGTGTGTGTGTGTGTGTGTGTGTGTGTGTGTGTAGGGTTACTTTCAGCTAAAGGCTAACCCAGGTGCCTGGATACTGAAGCTGAGAAAGGGACGTTCTGATGAAATCTACAAGATTTACAGGTGGGAAAAGATTTGATCGCACTTAGGTGCTTCAGTGTGGAAAATCTCACTCACACACTCATCAAAAACCGCTTACTCCAGTTAAGGGTCATGAGGGACGTTATAGGGCGTGAGGCGGGGTACACCCTGGACAGGATGCCAGTCTGTCACAGGGCCACATATAGCAAAACAAACACAGTCATACCTACACCCACACCCACCTACGGATGATTTAAAGTTTCCAGTCCATCTAACCTGCATGTCTTTGGATGTTGGAGGAAGCCGGAGCACCCAGAGAGAACCCACACAAAAACACGGGGAGAACATACAAATTCCACACAGAAAGGCCACAGGTGGGAATCAATCCCATGACCTTCTTGCTGTGAGCCAGCAGTGCTAACCACTAAGCCACAATGGGGTACTCAGGTCAAAGCAGTTTAGTCTTTTGTTCATGGTAATGAGTCATTCACGTCATCAGAAGAGTCGTCAAGGGAGCCATCAGGGGAGGCTTCTTTCCCATCATTAGAAGAGTGCACAATAGGTGCTAATTAGAGCTATTGTTTAGTCACTAGCCTATAGCAGTCGGCCTCTCTGTAGGAGGGGTCTGGTTAGGTTAAAAACTCCAGCTTTTGTTGGTTTCTGGTTTATTCTTCTCTACAAGAGTCAAGACAGAAGTCAGACTACCAGAGCAAGAATTTTAGCTGAGGAAGCTTCTGTGATTTGAAGCGAAACGTCCTCACGTCAAGCAACCCAGTCCAGTCGAAAATTCACGCTTCTCTACTATGGAAACCACCTGGACCACTGAGAGCCTACACAGAAACACTAAGCCACTGTACTGCCCCTTATTAAATCTGACTTGTTTTTGTTGTTGTTGCAGCCATGATGGCACAGACTCTCCAGCAGACTCTGACGACATTATAATCATGCTGAACAACTTCAAGAGCAAGATCATAAAAGTCAAGGTGAGTTCTCTGTGAGCGGGGGGGGTGACTGTTGGGTCGAGTGGCAGGAAAACCTCTTTCAGCTCATTTGCTTCCTGTAATTTATTGAAATGTTTATCTGAAAGTCAATCTGAGCTGGCGACTGGCAACACTTCCAGACTTTGAGCATAATCACAACTGTAATTTGAAACTTTACATATGGATGTGGACACATGGAGAAGAACGTTTTCTACTGTAAAATGTTAGTAGTGAAATCTGTTATGCATGGAAATGTAATGCTGGATCTACATTGAGTAATTACTAAAAGATATTAAAATACACAAAGAAATGCAAAAATCTTTGAAAGTGTCATTTTACCGTCTGATCTCAGTGTTAAATGTTGCATTATTAGAACATTTTGTGTGAAGTGAGTTTCTGAGGGTGAAACATTTTTGTTTGACTCAAATGGACGGACACATAAATTTTTCTCTCTTTATGAACAAACAGTGTAGATTTGTGTAACGTTCTGTGTGTGCATTAAAATCTAAACTTCACATGTCCACATGCACAGCTTTACAAACGCACATCTGTCCTGGAATTAAACATCTCATCTCCTTTCTTCTTCATCCACTCTTCTCTTTTTCCTTTTTCTTTTTTCGGTAGTGAAGTCTGCACGGTAACTCACGTGCTGCTGGTTGTTTAACTGTGAATTCCAATCGTGTGTCGATCAGGTTCAGAAGAAACCAGACAAGTTCAACGAGGAGCTGCTGAGTGACGGCACCGAAGAAAATGACTCTGGCTTCTGGAACTCTCTGACGAGGTACCACTTTGATTGAAGTATTTGGACACCTCTGAGCCCCTTGTTTTTATTGACGGTGAGCTGCAGCTGCTCTTGCTCTCTGTCATCCTGTGCTCTTTTCCTTCTTTCAGAGGTTTCACGGGTGGAGGGAAAATAGAAGAACCCAAGGAAGAGAAAGATGATGTGATCAACATTTTCTCTGTGGCCTCAGGACATCTGTACGAGAGGTTCCTCAGGTGAGCGTTAGAGCTTCAAGTCTGCAAAAAAATACTCCTGTGTTCTGAAGATTGTAGTTATTTGGATAACGGGGTTTATTTTGTTTTTTCCTCTCAGGATTATGATGCTGTCGGTGCTGAAGAACACCAGAACCCCCGTGAAGTTCTGGTTCCTTAAGAATTACTTATCTCCAACTTTTAAGGTAGATTTTCTCCACTGGGATTCATCACTGATGTAGAGCTTTTTCCTTTGAAACTGAAGGTGAAGCGAGGGCAAGTTTGTAAGTGTCCTTTCTGTTAAATATGTTGATCTCAGTCAGACATCTCAGCTGTTAATCTGCTGCTCACCGCCATGTGTAACTGGAATTTTATAGAATAACTATCTGTATCTACCAGTATTTTATGTGGAATATCAGATAATTGCCTTCAGGCTGAGTGTTCGTTGAAGTTTAAATATTGTCAGTCATTGAGATTTTCTTTAGGGGCAGATTCAGAAAAATAACTCAGTTTTGTCAACATTTTAATGTGGTGTAATTTCTTTTGCGTTGACCTTCATACAACCAGATGTGCTTGTGTGTGTGTGTGGAGTTTTAATGTTTGTAGAAATACTTTGGAGTTTATGTAGTTAAAGGTCTTATAATCCTTTTGCTAAGAAGCAGAGACGTCTGTCCGTGTCTTTGTCTTCACCATGTGATCACTTTAGCTACAGGTGCCTTTCTGTTGTCCTCACTGACTCTCCAAGCCCACTCATTCATTCATTCATTCATTTATTTATGAGTCAGTCTGATTCTTATCTTATCCACTAGGGGGCAGTACATAGAAACAAAATAGTGTGCTTACTCCTGCTCCATTGACCAGAGGTCACCAGTCTATTTACTTTTTTAATCCATTATCTTTATTGGTGATACATGATGAATAATTTTTCGACTGGCTCGACTTTCCAAGGTCACAAATGTTAAAGTTACAACAGGGTCACAGAGGTCAAATGTAAGTGTTTATTTTTCCTGTGCATTTTATGGCTGTTTCACAGTTTGGTGAATTGATGTACTTTATCCACTGCTCGACTCAAATCCCCAAAAACCCATGTGGTCTTCAGCGTGTTGACTGCTAATTCCACTTTCAACTAATAAACGTGTGGATGTATGATGTCCCTTTCTGCTGTCAAATATTTGCTCTGGTTGAGTTTCTATATTGCAAATGTACCACAAAGAAACATCATATTATAAAATGATTTTTGCCGTGAAACAGGACTGTTGATGGTGACTTTCTTTGTTTTGAGTAAGTCCTTGATAGATACGTGAGAAACTTCGCTGATCAGGACAGTAATGTGATGTGACAAATTATCTTTTGATAAGACAGAAAGAACTCTGGGAGTTTAATGTTGTTACATCTGGATTTATTGATGTTTAATTCAAACTCCAGCCAGCTCACATTCTGAAAACCCATATCCAGAAAAAAAAAATCTTAACTTCAACATGGTCGCATTTGGAAAGCTTCAAAATTCACCAAACGTATTTTTTTAGTTCAGATTACGAATTAAATCAGACCTCTCAAATGGCCTATTTACTATCTGATGTGCATCATCTGATTATAGTTTATTATTAGTGTTTGGGTTTTGAAGGAAAAAAAAATTATGTTCAGCTTCTCAAACCACAGCTGCTGTCTGGTTGATAAAGCCGTGTCAGCACGCGTCTCGTGCACTTTCACAGGTCTGTTCTGTGTTTGATCCTCTCATAGGAGTTCATCCCACACATGGCAAAAGAATATGGTTTCAAATACGAGCTGGTCCAGTACAAGTGGCCTCGCTGGTTACACCAGCAAACTGAGAAGCAGAGGATCATCTGGGGCTACAAAATCCTCTTCCTGGATGTTTTGTTTCCTCTTGCTGTCGACAAGATCCTGTTTGTGGACGCTGACCAGGTTAGCACACATATGTGCACAAATGTTCGTGTTCCTTGTGTCAGGTCTGTCCTGATTCAGTTTCTCGCTCTTTGTCCTCTTTCCTGCAGATTGTGCGCACGGACCTGAAGGAACTACGTGACTTCGACCTGGAAGGAGCGCCATATGGATACACTCCGTTCTGCGAAAGCCGCAGGGAGATGGACGGCTACCGCTTCTGGAAGTCGGGCTACTGGGCCAGCCACCTCGCTGGGCGCAAGTACCACATCAGGTAGCGGCAGCGATGACCGAACTCAGTCATCACTCTCATCAGAAACCAGACTTCCAACAGCTTATTGCCCTCAAACACTTAGATGCGCTTTTACTCTGAAAACCCATTTTTCACCCGTTACCACCACTTGTCCTTGGCAGCGCCCTGTATGTGGTCGACCTGAAGAAGTTCCGTAAGATAGCTGCAGGAGACAGACTCAGAGGACAGTACCAGGGTCTGAGCCAGGACCCCAACAGCTTGTCTAATCTTGACCAGGTCTGTGAGAGTCCAACTTTCTTCTTGCTAACTGAGAGTCGAATGCAAACTTGTGTTGCTGTTTGTTTCAGGCGTCAGATTACTTTTCATTAGGCAGAGGTGGGACGAAGTCGCTATCAAGTCATGAATCAGCAAATCCCAAGTCAAATCTCATGTCATAATGACCACCAATTGTTTGCAAACTAATTTGAGACTTGATTTGAGACTTGCAGATTGATGACTTGAGAATGACTTGACAGTGACTTCATCCCACCTCTGTCATTAGGCATTGCCGGAAAAAAAAAAGCCCCATATTTCTGTGTGCATGTCCATATTTTGTTGTTGGAAACAACATTTAGGCCTGAAACAGCAAATAGTCGACTTCTCGTTCTTTCCATTTAAAGCAACAGGCACACAAACTGGTTTTTCTGCACCTATGGGGCATTTTTGTCAGAAAAACCTGAACAAAATGTTGTTTTTTTATATTACTGTTAAACCTTTTCCATTGCTGGTTTAACACTCTGATTTGTATGATTTTGGAATACTTCCACATTATCACTGTGTCTGCACTTTGATTTTTCTGCTGATTATGATTTTAACAGTTCCCAAAAAAAACTGGACTATTTGTCTATTTTTTTAAGGATTTACCCAACAACATGATCCATCAGGTGCCCATAAAGTCCCTGCCTCAGGAGTGGCTGTGGTGTGAAACCTGGTGTGACGATGGGTCCCTGAGGAACGCCAAGACAATAGACCTGGTGAAAGCTTTGTGTGTGTGTGTGTGTGTGTGTGTGTGTGTGTGTGTGTGTGTGTGTGTGTGTGTGTGTGTGTGTGTGTGTGTGTGTGTGTGTGTGTGTGTGTGTGTGTGTGTGTGTGTGTGTGTGTGTGTGTGTGTGTGTGTGTGTGTGTGTGAGAAAGAGAGAGGGATCAGCACAACTCACACAAAACTGCTGTGACTGCAGCAGGTACCCATGGAAACACAGAGGGCAGGTGGTCACCAGGAGGAGGGTTGGTGACCTCCTGCTTTATCTCCTCCTAAAAGCCACTAGAGGGCAGGACAGCTGCAGGTGTGTCTTTTCCAATCAGTTGAGCAAGTCCCAAAACTGTCCCATAAGGAAAAGTAATATTATATTTGTCAGTGTTTTCGATGTGCACAGTATTGCCAAAGAGTATAAAGCTCTAAATTTTTTGGAACGAGTTCAGTTGATGATAAATATTTGGCCTGTGCTATGTCTGTACGTTTCAATTCAGAAAGCAGTGATGGACCGTGTGCTCAGAATGATCAGATGTGTTGGTGCTGCCTTTAGAATCACTACACAATAAAGAATAAAAGCCAGCAGATATGTTTAAGAATGAGCTGTGATTCTTTTCACTTGTCTCAGTGTAACAACCCCATGACCAAGGAGCCTAAACTGCAGGCCGCGGTGAGGATCGTGGCCGAATGGACGGACTACGATCAGGAGATCAAACGTCTACAGACCAGAGTCCAGGAGGGAGCAGCAGCAGACCATAGATCCCAGGAGCAAAGAACAGGTATGGAACCAAGAGCTTTTTTCATTTTATGTAAATAGAAAAATTATTTTAGAAAAAGCCCCCACAAAGATGAAAAACACAGCAGTGTCCACTAGAGGGCAGACAAACTGGATTCACGGTTGGTGTTGTGTTTGGGTCTCTTTAGGGGTCAGAAGAGCTTCTCTGGTCATACGGGTTTGTTGATGTACGGAGTGCGACAAAGTTCACTGAAAGAACTAGATGTTACAAAATGTTTGTGCCACTATTTCCGGGAGTTCTTGATGAATGGCTGCTATTAGGCTTTTCCAGCGGGACACATCGTCAGTACCTCAGCATCACGGGATGTTTTGGACAATTACCACAATACACCCTCTGCTGAGGCAGGCCTCAGGTTGATCAAGCCCAGCCCAGGTGCTGTCACTCCACTTCAGTCTTGCCCACTGAATGTTCCTGGAGCTTCTGGAGTTCCATGTTCCATGCTCCTGGAGTTTCTGAAGCAAGCATCCAAGATAAGATAAAATAATCCTTTGATAGTCCCATGACGGGGAAATTAAAGGATTATCTTATTTTAGATGCTTGCTTCAGAAATTCCAGGAAAACATCCAGTGGGCAAGTCTAGTACATGGTTTTGTTGTTGTAATGACGAGCATGTTGTTCATGTAGGCTCTAATTGGTGGAAGACGCAGACTGCTATTGGACCTCTTGCCTTCTCTTTTTTGCACTTTGAAAGCTTTGCTAATGTGACTTTTTTTTTTTTTGATTTAATGGCATCAAAATGATGCTTAGATCCATCCATCTTCTATATCTGTTTACTCCAATTGAGGGTCACGGGGGGCCTATCCCAGCAGTCATAGGGCGTGAGGCAGGGTACATCCTGGACAGGACGCCAGTCTGTTACAGTGCCACATATAGGCAAACAAACACACTCACACCCTTGCACACACATCTACGGCCAATTTTAAAATTTCCAATTCACCTAACCTGCATGTCTTTGGATGTGGGAGGAAGCCAGAGCACCCCGAGGGAACCCACACAAACATGGGGAGAACATGCAAACTCCACACAGAAAGGCCACAGGTGGGAATCAATTCTATGACCTTCTTGCTGTGAGCCAACAGTGCTAACCACTAATCCACCGTGCTGCACTGATGTTCAAGTGTTTCATTAAAAATGATATGCAATGAAAAATAAACAGCCCTGCTACTGAAACTTCAGAATTTTAGGTGATGATATCAAACATTAACAATGGTTGATTTAATGAGTAAGTGTTGTTCCAGAAGTATTTCACTTAAAGTGTCGGTAGCAACCATTATTCCAGATTCACAACTGATGCATTACGTTACTTTAGAGGATTAGTTAGCTAGATGAGTTTGAGAAGCGGGCTTGTGTTTAGAGGGTCATGGGTTCAGTCCCCTGCACAGACAGGTTGCTAAAGTTTCAAGTGCAGGGTGTGCTACATTTTTTTTTTTTCCTCTCTCTCTCTCTAAGAAATTAACACTTTAGAATGCTGAAACATCCAAGGGATGTTGAAGTATGCTTGTAAGTCCTGTCAAATTTGTATTTTTTGGGACACACAAGGGGGACAACAAATGTGGCAATAGGGCGGCAGGTTTTTTTTTTTTTTTACGTTTCTAGAGGATATGTATGCGCACTTAGAATCAACCTGAGCAGAAGAAAAGAAAGTACAGGGGAAAGTAAAGTACGGGACAGTGGACAGTTTTGTGATGTTTTTGACGCTAACAGATACGCACATAAAAGCTACATGAGAAACAGATGCGCCTTCACAGTAATTAATATTTATCTTTGTGTCTGTCAGATGTTCACATGGAGTTGTGAGGATCCAGGGGGCGCTGTGCTGATTCTGTGAGCTGGACTCTGTTTAAAGAGTCTGCTGGTTTTCTGCCTGGTGTACTGCTGAAGGAGCGACCGCAAAACTGCCGTGACACCACTCCATTTCTGTTGCTTTTTTAATCCAGTGTGAAGGGTTGGGTGAACGTGTGTGTGTGTGTGTGTATGCATGCTGTCCTTGTGTGCACTGATTGGGAGTTGTGGTTCTGGCTGGAGGACACCACATCTATTCTGGTGAACTTAGTTCTCAACCAAACATCTGTTGGTCAGAGGACATCTGCTCGCTCTCTGGGATTAGAAACTGTTTTAGTGCCGTCATGTAAACAACATGGGATGATACTTTATGCAGAAACAGCTCATTTTTCTTTAGAACTGCAAGAAAAAAAAAAGTGTAACATCAAGTTGGAGTTGCCACTACATCCATTTGTTAATTGTGCAGGTAATGTGATAAGATGCCTGCAGATGACTTTTTTTTAAAATAAAGATGAAATAATAGTTTGTGGGTTAATTGGTCACTGTCACTCAGGGTTTTAAATGTGGGTCGTGTCGGTCATTAAAAATAAACTGTCACTAACAGTTCATGGTTCAAAGAACACCTTTTGTCTCACATTTGTTAAACTGCTAAAACAGTTAAAGTCTTACTGTCTCCTTTTGACGTCATTACATTTCAAAAGTCTTCCAACCAGCCATGTTAAGATGGGATTTTGTTAAAATTTGTGTTACTTTTTTTGCACATATTTCTTCAGCATTCATCTGGATAGAAAGGTGTTACCATTTATCACGTTTCAGACTTTTATTGTGATCCATTTGAAAAAAGGTTTTACAAAAGGCAACATTCAATTTTTACACCAATTCATTAAAAAAAAATTAAAATTAAGGTTTGATACAACAAATTCAGCTAGGTAATGGCTTTTATAAACAATGAAAATAATATACAGGTAAATAACAGCTACAAACTGAGGATTACATTAACTTAAAAAAAATGATTGTTTTCCTTTTGACTGACATCTGGCAGTTATTGTTAAACGTATTCCACATCGTCTAGTGTCCAACTGGAATGTCTGATGACTGAGACGCTCACATTGGTTCACCGATTTGTTGTATCGTGGGTCATCTTTCTTCATGTGATGCACGTTTTCTTCTGCTGCGAAAACGCTGCACTGTATAAAGTCGACAACGTGACCTTAATGCAGACAGCACCCCCCCAAAAGGAATTTACAACAAAATGTGTTTAAAAAAACAAAACAAACAAAAAAGAACAAAGTGTTTAACAGTGGATGGTGTGCTCGTGAGGACAGATGACATCCTTTCATTTCTGCCTAAATGGTGTTGAGGTGAACATGAGCAAACAGTGGCGCCGTTGTCCAGCTCAGACGCGACAGATCCTGCCACTCTGTTTAAAGCAGCTCAGCATGTCACCGCCGTCCGCCCACAGAACAACCACAGCATTCAGCGCGACAGCTGAGCTGCTTCAGAGACCGCATTTAATCCCAAACTTCCCAGAATCAATCACTACATCCATCTCATCGAAGCCGTTACATCATCTTAAGTCACATGCATTTTATACAAGAGTATGATACAAAATAAGGCATTTCATTGTGTATTTAAGTGTTTTTTTTTCTTCTTATCGTGTAACCACATTTTAATGTTATTTCTGCTCGCCTATAAAAAGACTGCAAAAAAGAAAGTCATAACTCTTACTTAAAATATATATATATATTTGTCATATATATTTATGTATATATTCATATGTAAAAAAAAAAAAAAAAAAAAAGAAGAAAAGCTCAACAGGTCCCTGTAATTGGCCAGTTCAAAGTCAGCCACCTCACGCACCTTCCACTCATTCCATGACCTCCCCAGGTGCCACAGCAACTAGCTGCAAAGGCATCTCCTGATTGGCTACGAGGTCGTGGGCGTCGGCTGTCTGGAGAATGAGCGTGGTGCCGTCGGTGGTGACGACAGCGTCAGTGGCAGGTGGAGGTGTGGAAGAGGGAACACCTTTTTTATTCTGGTGAGTCTTTATGTGTTTGGCCAGGTGGTCGCTCCGCATGAACCTCTTGGAGCACTCCGAGCACACGAACTTCTTCTCTCCTGTGACGTCAAAGGAGCAAAAACATTAACTGAAGATCATCAGTGCTACAAACATGGCTGCAGCTTTCTGATGTCTGTTGGAAATGCAGACATTCAGTCTTTGTAATATGAATATATATTTTTGTCCACAGAATGTGTATTTGATAAGGGTTTTTTTTTTTTTTATACCTCCACCAACTAAGTTGGAGGAGGTTATGTTTTCGCCCGTTTGCTTTCTTGTGAACAGCTTGGACCCCACAATTTTTCATATATCATGAAATTTTTACTTGGTTTCATATCCGATAAGCAAGACTGATTCCATTTTCAAGGTCAAAGTCAGGAAAAATCCTTGTCTTTAACACTTAATATTCAAAAATTCTTAACTGTCAAAAAAGATCAAATTTCTTTCATCTTTAGCAGTGTGATGTAGGATGGTATCCTTTATCGACTTTTGATCCGGATCTGATCCAGATTACAGATTTTATAGCCATTTAAATTTAACTTTGAAAACCCTATTTAATGTATATTTTACATTGTATCTTAATCAAACGTGCCCTAATCACTCATTTTTGAAAGTGAGGTGCAGACTGACATTATCACCTGACAAAGATTGATCCGGATCTGATCTGGATTGTGGATGTTGTGGACATTTGAATTTAATACTGAAAGCCCGTATGTCTGTCTTCCAGTTATCAGTCAGAAACCAAGTGCCAAAAAGCAATGACAAATTGTGCATAACAGATAATCAATGCTCTGTGAAAATTATTTGAAAAAGAATTCATAAATTGAAAAGGGGGGAGACCTGACAACAGCACAAAAAAAAACCAAAAAAAACTTCAAGTGCATGGACTAAAGACATACTCCGGACATTTGATCACATCTAATTTAGCTGATACAGTGGCTTGCAAAAGTATTTGGCCCCTTGCTCTTCCACACATTTTATTTCTAAAATTATCTTCCTTAAACTCAAACTCAAAGCAAATCTCTACAACTTGATATAAATTAAAACTATAAAAGCCAAGATGATGGGTTGCATAAGTAATATGCCTCTTTGGTATACCTGTAAATAATCAGTTTTGCCAGTTTTCTTCAGACAAGTCAGGGGATGGATACATGAACATTTCCAAGTCACTGAATGTGTCTAGGACTTTATTTACATCAATAACAAAGAAACACAAACAGTATGACACTCTATGGTAAATCTGTATGGAGGAGACAGTTCTCAAAAACAGTGACTGTGCAAGAAGGAGAAGGAGTGAGGAAAGACACCACGACACCCAGACAACCCAGAAGAAGTTACAGGCTTCTTTGGCTGTGACTGGAGAAATTGTGCACAGTGCATGTTTTGCATCTTGTATACCTAGTTATACAGCTTCATGATGAAGTGGTTTAGAGGAGAATTTTCTTAAAAGAAGACAAAGTTCAGCTACAATTTGCCAGACGGTACATCTGAGATGCAAGTCTAGATTTGAAGTTTCGGTGAAAGAAAATGCTCCTCTATACCACTTCATCATGAATCATAGCAAAGCATTAAAAAAACAGTTGTGTAAAGAGTGCGTTATACTAAATTTTGGCCTCAAATATCGGGATCAGCCCTTAAACCTTGACGATAATCAGTATCAGCCCTTAAAAATCCATATTAGTCGACCCCCCGTTATTACGCCCAATATAATACACTGAAATATGATTGATATGCCCATTTTGGTCATATTTCACCTGTGTGCTTTTGTGACTGTCACGACGTCATTCAAAGCATAAATCAGGGACAAGCACTCTTTGGAATCTGGAAGTATACTTTGAATCGAAGCGTTTCACTGGCTGAATTCACTAAGCTACAATACCTAATTATGAACTGATAACATGAGATAGCAAGGTGGAATATCACAATTTGAAGCAAAGATTGCAGCCGAAGCACTCTGAAGTACTCGAAGCTCTGAACTGAAGCTAGTTTCACAAGCTGAATTTAAAACAAGAAGCGGCTGCTGAGCAGCGAGCAGCCTCCTGAACAGTTTATGTTTCTACGCTGTGATCGTTATAGGTTAATTACTGTTAGCTGATGACAGGTGATACTGTGCGAGTGAGTGACTGTATTTGGCTACAAATGTACGCTCAGTTGTCAGTTTATGAGAGAGTGAACATTAATGTTGCCCTGCTAGTAATCCCCCTACATGAAGAACTGAAGGTGCGCTCTCTTAAAAATTATTACTGCCAGCAGAGGTGGGTAATTCTGGTGTCGCTGACAGAACAGCCCCCCCCACTAAAATTCGGTCCGCCCTGCCTTCACTGCGTATGCACGTGCATTAGCCGCGATTCACGGATTAACACCTCGTTTCTGCTTCAAACTGCACTCCAGTCATCTATCTCAGCGACAGACAGCTGACGCTTTAGTACAACAATCATTTCCACATGAATTCAGCATTATTTCATAATAAAAGACGGAGGAAGTGATCAGAGCACGGCGCATCAGCTGCTTGCTGATGCATTCACTGCACGTTGGTCATTTCAAAGCGTCAGTGAGTACTGCCTCATTTCTGCTTAAAACTTACTTCAGAATGATTTAAAAGGTTTTACCTTGTCATCTGATGGTTGATAATCCCATTAATGCATTTGATCGCTTTGGGTGAAGAGACCGTCTCAGATGAACGGCTGAGCTCTGAAATGACGCATGCACAGTGGGGTCAGGGCGGACCAATTTTTAGGGGGGGACTGCTTGGTCTGCAACACCGGCTTCAGTGAGTAAAAGTCCTGCTCCTACTAAACTATGTTACTGTAATTAGTTCAACTCTTGAGGCAGGTAGACGTTTTAGGTACACAGGTAGAAACAATACGTGGCAGGACTTTTACTCACTGAAGCTGAGATTACCCACTTTTGACCACCAGCCACCACTGGTCTAGATATAATTGGTAGATCAGCTCCTTATCCACTGTGCTACAGTGCCTATGAGACAAATTCATCCTCTTGGGCTTTTGTAAATTTAATTTTCTTTATACCATTTAGGGGAAGAATTCAAGCTCCTCTGTATTAAAATTTTAAAATGATCCTCTTTGAACTCAAACTGAAAAAGTATCTGGTGAGGATGCTCCCAGTCGTCTCCTGAGGGAGGTCTTTCAGGCACGTCAAACTGAGATGAGGCCCCAGATAAGATCCAGGACACTCTGGGGGGATTTTATTTCCTAGTTGGCTTGGGAACACATTGGGATACCCAGGAATGTTAGAGGACTTGGTCAAGGATAGGGAAATGTGGGAGGAGCTGCTTCCTTTGCTGCCACCGCAACCCAGATAACAGGCAGAAAATTAATTTCTTGGAGATTTTGCTCAGTATATTTTGGAAATTTTAATAGAGACGCTTGAATTCCACTTTTTTGTCTGAAATGATAAAAATAAATTCTGAAAGGCATCTGAAAGGGCTGCTCATACCCTGCGCACTTCCACACACCAAAATACAAATGTACAAGCAAATATATATATGTCATGGTGTTCTGTTTTTCTTAAGAACAGAAAAATACAGTAAAACTCACATATAATGGATTCAGGTGGAGCAGAGAAATGTGTCCGTTATAATCAAGATCGGTTGTATTTATAAAATGGACAAAAATCCATTATATGTATGTAACAGATTAGTGTAGTCAGGAGGCGCCGAACGGTCTATGGGGAAACGGTGCATTTTTTAAAAGTAGACAAACACACTGCTTCGCTTTAAATGAGCAGTAAGTCTATTTCAGATGATCAGTGTGGACCCTCACTTAAAAGGCTGGGTTCTTATCTGCACCTCTGTTGTGTCATTGTGGACATGACAGCCATCCAGCTGTACACACTTTGCTGACCGTGATCACACTGTAGCCACCCTCAGCTGCACCTCAACTATAGGCTCATGGTGTATGTGGTGGAGGGCACGACAGCAACATACTCACAGGCCATCTGTGTTGCGTGTGTGTGTGTGTGTGGGGGGGGGGGCACTGCTCATTCCCTTGCCACATTCACAATTGTGTTGCTCTGTAGCACACTCGCGGGCCACTTAGGAAATGTGGGGCACATACAGCTCTAAAGGTGCATTTACACATAAGCAAGACGCGTTATGAATGTAATTTTTCTGTCATTCGTGACACATTCCTGACATTCTTAATGTGACTTAACGCATCTGAATAGGTTTCTTAATGTTGCGTGTTATTCTTGATATTTGTGGAGCATGTTTTTGCCTGTCAAAAAATCTTCCACGAATGTCACACACCACCCTCATTTCGTCTCACGTCGTGGAGGTCGCAACTGAGCGTATTGATCCGTCTTGAGTACTGATCCTTAATAGAACATGACAACGTTCTTAGAGGTTCCTGTGATGGTTCTTGGAGCCCAAACTGTCACGCGTTATTACGAAGTGACACGGAAACTGTCAAGTTTGGACATGACTTGTAATGCGGCGTCACATTTCACTGCGCGCCACGACGAATCAGTTTTCTGTCACGTCCGCACAATTAAACTCGGCTCCAAATGTCGGTCCACAGTTCCTCCTGAAGCTCCTCAGGACGCTCCTGCAGGTGTTCCACCTGCTGTTGTAACCGATGAGCGGGAGAACGAGTCTGAGCCAGAGGAACCAGAGGAGCGAGAAAAGACTCACGTGCAGCCAGACATCTCTGCACCTCCTCCAGTCCAGCGGAGGAAGAAGCACGCGCACAATTAAACCCTGCTGTACCGCATTCAGTTTGACTACTGACACCAAGTCGGCTAAAAGTCAAATTTCAGTACTCTTCAGCGCGCTCCTGCAGGTGTTCCACCTGCTGCATGTGCCTGATGTTTGGGAAAATGCACGAGATGAGAGCCGCATGAAGCCACACATCTGGCGCTGTCCTCCTCTCTGCGCCACTCCATGGCACAGAGCCCAACTACGCATGCAGTCACAAAGTTCTTCTGAAAAACTGGAGCGAACTGAATTCGGTTGGATGAATATGGGTGTGTGTGTAGACAATTCACCTCGTTCACAACGTGACAGAACTTAATGATGCGCTGTTACACGCAACGCGGAACACTATTCTTGACCGTGCGTAATGGTTCCTGATAATTCTCCGGCAACATGTGCCATTGATCGTAACGTGTGGTAACAGGTTGCAGCAGTTCCTGAGGACACCTGACGGCTCTGCCCCAAATCATCACATTCGTGATCAGTGGCCAAGAATGTGCACTTTGTGGCATTCGTGACTTGTCGTCGTTATGTGTAAACGCAGAATAAAGTGGTTTGCCTGCACTCTATTTTTGTGGTGGGAGCGCAAATGGCCCCACCTTTTCTAAGAGCCCTGTGAGTGGTGTTGGATGTTTGTAGGTGGCACCTCGACGCCGGCCGAGAGTGGGTCGAATGGGCACTCATCGAACGTCGGCTACTGGTGTGAAGGCTGCCTCGATCGCACCATTCGGGCACGCCAATGATTTCGTGCTGCGGCACGATATGTCAGATCTGCGTACGACATGCCATGCGAACACGATAAGATGGCAGTGTGACCTCATTTTGCCCGCCGTTCGAATGGGTTTCCAGCATGAGCGGCATGCAAATATAGAGTGCATGTGCAGTGTCCGACTGGATGTGGTGACTGCTGTATGAGGCGTTTGACTGTGGCTCCGATTTTTCCACGAGTGCCATTTGACTCCCCCTTCGTGTGCCATTCTGCCTCAATTGTGTTATGTGTGAAGGGGCCCCAACATTAGAAAGAATGGAAGGGTATGCACACTAATACAGCGCTCTCACAGCACCGCGCCCAACGTTCTGTAACATTATAGCAGCAACTTAGTTGTTCGGTTGTTATACAAATGCAACGGTATGACGCATTTGTGTACAATGCACCGTAATAGAAATCAACATCATTGTAATGCCCAGCACTACTGCAATCACTCAAACTGTCTTTTTAGACAAAAAAATGGGAATACAAATAACCCCAGTATGAGGTGGTGATCTGAAAGCAGACTATGACCAGACTAACCTGTGTGTGTCCTCCTGTGTCTTTGCAGCTCGTCACTCCTGGTGAACCGCTTGCCGCAGAACATCCAGTTGCAAACGAAAGGTCTCTCCCCGCTGTGCCAGCGCAGGTGGGCTCGGAGATGGGACGTCTTTCCGTAAACTTTCCCACAGCCAGGAATGTGGCAGATGTGCTGCTTCTTCTTCCCCAAGCCTGAACCTCTGTGAGACACAAGGGAAGAGAGGAATGGGGTGATGCCATGCTTCCTAGAGGACAGTCTTTTTAGTTCAAAATTGGACTACGGTGTCTGCTAAACATTCTCCAGCGCTAGTGAGGAAAACAGGCTCTCCATCTTCATTATTTACTGAAACACTGTCAAAACTGTGTGTGTTCACATCACCGTCCCTGCCCCCCACCCCGTCAAATCAGCAATCCAGTTACAGGATTTAACTCCCAATGATGTCATCATTTTGAATCGCTCTTCTTTGCTGTTCTTTGTCACATATGACAGAAGTTGGAAGTAGTTTTGGAAACCACTTGTTGTCAAGATGGGTTGATAGAGTCATGGTTTGTTCTTAGGAAAACTGCCAACATCAGCTAAGCACCATTATTTTACAAATGTTAGCACACCACAATGAAGCGCTAACCTTTATAGGAAACAGTTGTTGTACAGTTAGTTGCCCTTGCTGTTGTGTTATAATGCTTTTATGTCAACATAAATTGGTAAAACCTTCCACACAAACCCTCAGTTGACTTGCTTTACTCAAAATGCTGCCTCAACTTTTTTTTGAAATTATCTTTTTATTTGGAAATACGTGTTATAATACATCCAAATACAGCCACACTTTTTAACTATTATGTTATACAGATACGAGTTTCTTGTAGTTGCAATAGAATTTCTTGTTCAAAAGGTTTGTAGCGGCCACATGGCTTTCCATTTCCTTTTATTTTAACACCATAAAAGAGGGTGAGAGAAAGAAAGAAAGGTGGGGGGAACAAGACATGTACAGTTGAACTTTTTACACCCAGAGAGGTTATGAAACAACAGTCAAGAACACATAAAAATAATTTTTTAGAGTATCTGCAGCATTATAGTTTCATTCAGTTGTGTTAATCATTGAGATACTGTTTAAGACTTAAAACTGAACATCCTGTGTAGATGAGAGGTTGCTGTTCCCTTCGCTATGTTGACAAAATCTGGTCTTCGAGATCTAATAAACTGCACCCATCTTTTCTAGTTTTTCATAAATATGTCCATCTTTAGATTCAAAGAAAAGGTAACCTTTTCCAAAATGTATATTTCCATTGTCACATCTATCCAATTATTAACTGTAGGTCCAGTCTGCAACATCCATCACTTAGACCTTTTTTCCCTGCTGCCAGCAACACCCCTATCAGATACTTATCTTTAGCCATCAGTTTTGGTGGGATAAGTCCTAAGTACATGGTTTTGTGATATTCATTTTGTGATAAATGATATTCCTGTATTAACAACTTCCTGTATTGCATTATGTATGCCTTTCCAATCTTTTTGTATTTTTGGACAATCCCAAAAGACATGATAATGATTTGCAGTCTGACACCCACAGCCTCGCCAGCAGTGAGCATTACTATTGTTTTGGTGCACCTTCATGAGTGGAGTGATGAAGTATCGGGCTACATTTTTCCAGCAAAATTCCTTCCACGCATGAGATTTTGTAGTTTTCCATTGAAATATACAGATGTCTTCCCATTCTTTACCTGTTATTGTTGTTTCCTTCCCTTTCCCATTGAACTTGTATATATTTTGTTGTATTTGTTTCTAAATTCTGCAGACTCTTATACAGTCGGGAGAAAATCTCTCTCTCGATGTTTGATTTGTATGCATCATTAAATAGTTGGACAAAGGGTTTACTGGCCTCTCTCCTATCCCTGTTATTTTATTTTCTGATTATAATAATGTCGTAATTGGAGGCATCTATAGAAATCTTGTCTTTGTAATGAAAAATTATCCTTTAGACTTTGAAAACTCAAAAGTACCCTTCTGTATAATGCTGCACATTGATGGGATGCCCTCTCAACATTTCTGATACTTGTTCTTCTCATGTGAACTGGATTAAATGGTTGACAACTTGGCATGTTATTCCTCAATTCCTGGAAACAGTTGCTAGTTTACCATATTTGATAGATTATAAATCGCATTTGACTATTTATTGCATCTGTCCAAAAAATACATCACAGATGGAGGGTTGGGGGAACCAGCATAAGACATAAGGTACATTTATTTTAATGAGATGTTGCTACTTCACGCAAAAATCAGCAAAATTAATTCAACCCAGGCATTATTTGTGTATTTATAAACACCACATTGCTGATCATTAGCTAAATAAGGTTACTGTACGAGACACAAAATGCAATTAAACTGCTTTTGTCACTATTGAACAGATGATCACAGTGGAGGTAAATGTGCAATATAAGTGAATGTTTGAAAACCCTGCTCATGATTTATTAATAACACAACTCCCCTCTTTACATGAGGGGTAACAACAACAACTTGTGAGTGAGAGCACAAACAAAACCATGGCAGTGAATGACAGAACTAGAGTGAGAATGAAAAAAGTGAGCGTTTTCAGTAAACACAAAGCAGTCAATCTTAGAAATAAAAAGATTAGTGATAGTTTCACTGCAGTTACATTCTGAAGCACAAATAAAACACACCTCTGCACAAACAGCTTATTTTTCCTGTCTGCTCTGTGTGCACACGTGTGTGGCTCTGGGCCACTCTCAGACTGGCCATGGATGCCCACACACCACAAATACAAATGTATTTACAAGCTGGTCAATGGTCCTTTCACTCACCCATTGTATCAGTTAGACAACTTTCTTAACCATGAATGCTTCACAGATCATTCATCTGTCAATTGTGGCTTGTGTGTGTGTAATTCTTCAAATTACAGTATACGGGGATTTAAAATTTAGGCCAGTCCATCTAATAAATCACACAAACAGCCAGTCTTTCCAGGAGTTGAAGAGAGTGTAGAGATATTACTGTTTGGGAGGTAGTGCTTCAGTCAGGAGGGAATAATTTTAATATTTACAATGCATCCGCAAACTATTCACAGTGCTCCATTTTTCCATATTTTAAGTTACAACCTTATTCCAAAATAGAGTAAATTAATTTTCCCCCCTCAAAATTCTACTCACCACACCTCATAAAGCACAAACATTTTTCACATCAATATCTGACTTCTAGAATGTGTGTAAATATTTATCACATTTTCCTCCACATGAATATTTCACACCCATGTAAGAAAGCATAAAATGCAGATTTAGCAGGCTAACATATCACGTTTGGATGGAAACAGTTTGAAGTAAATTCATCCCAGAGGACAGTTTGATTTGTGTGAAGTAACTTGAATAACGTGAATTGACAATGAATTCCATCAAAAACATGATATAATAAGATCAAAGACTTACCAGGAGTGTTAGCTTTTCCGTATAAACTATGATTTAAAAAAAGGAAAAAAGTCTGCAACAGAACAATGTTTCATTCATTTGTATGTAGTTTCAACATGACGCAGAGCTCATTTTAAAATCTGTAATGGTGTCTCTCATTCGCTGCTGTGTGGTTGAGCAAATGAGATAACGCGTTACATTATTCTTCAGTCTCGGATCAAGATGTGAAAATGTGACGTCTCAGAGATGTTTCCAAACAATTTTACAAATACAAACATGGTGAAGACAGACCACAGACTAAATCCAATGCAGGCCAAGAAAACAAAAATAGCTTGTCTTCTTCTGAGTTTATTGGCTGTTTGCAAACCAACACCATGCATTACCACCACCAACTGCTTTGGTGTGGAGCATTAATGGATTATGACATATGCTATCAAAAATAACCCGGAAACGTTCACCACCTAAGTAAAAACTCAGATTTCCAGGAATTTTTGGAAAGCTTCCATCACTGCTCTAAGATTTAGCTGTCCAATTTGTAACCACTGAAGTGCTGCTGTGCTTGTAAACATTTGGTTACTTATAACTTCAGCTTTTTACGCAACACGACAAGGACTCATCACTATGAGACAACCCTTCAGTATAAAATGAGCACTTTATGTTTTGAGAGAAAACACCGTACCTTCCTCCGGACTCTTTACAGTTGGGGCAGGTGCAAGCAACTCTGCGGAGCCTCTTGCCCTCTCCGAGGGGCATTTCCATGTCCTCATCCCCCATCTGGACACGCAGGTTATTCAGGTCACTGGGGTTCAGCGTGGAGTCGCTGCTCAACTGCCAATCTTCAGAGTCTGGCTCCTCCTTAATGTGGACACCTAAATGTGCAGAAAGTATTTAGGATTCATTTCAGTGAGCAGTCAATTTAATTGCCAGTACTTCAGGAACAACAAGGAATTTCAACACAGACACAAAAAGGAAGACCAATACAGGTGAACGTGGGTATTTACGTTTGTATGTCATACCAGCGGGACCATTCGTATCATCACCCTGTGAGTACTGGACTCCTGTCTGAGTCAAAGAGTTGACTGTGACTGTCTGGAGGTTGGGCAGGCTGGTTTGGCCTGTTTGCGCCAGTGGTAGAGTCTGGACCTGGGCCAAGGTGAGCTGCTGGGCCTGCCCCTGTCCCTGGAGACCCTGGAGTGACTGGACACCCTGAACCTAAAGTAACAAAGGGTGCAAGTTAGTAATCTCAACACTTTCACAGTACAACACTCAAATTCAGTTAAAGCATTTGAAACTAGAACTCAAAGTAATCTCTTTTTACAGTCAACAATTAGCAAACAGTGTGTTTATAGTGTTAAAGCTTTGTCTTTGTTCTTGTCTGTAAATTTTTTAATAATGTAAAGCACCTTGAAATGCTTGTTTTGAAAATACTTTATTAATAAAGTTATTATTATTTAAAAAAATATAAATTAAAATTTCTAAAAGCCACTTTGCTGCTTAGAAAACTCCTTACAGGTACCTGGAAGGTCTGCCACTGGATCTGACCCGTGGCGGTAACAGTTTGGGCCTGGATTATGAAGGTCCCCGGGTTGACCAGTTGCACGCTCTGGAGAGTCTGACCTGCAGTCAGGTCCTGGCTTTGGGCTAACTGGGCTTGACTGTCCCCAGACAGCTGCAGGATTGGCTGTGAGATTGTGGTGGCGTTGGATGATGGCACCTAAACACAAGGACACAGTAAACAAAAAGTGTGAGAGAACTTTTTGTTTCAAGTTTCCCCGGTCTATGACACTATATTTTGTTTTGTACTTAGATGAATACAAAAATTGTGGATGGACGAAATCTGTCTGTGTTGATCACCTAAATAAGAGTCAAGGATTACACAATGACTAACAGCATACAAACATTAGTTTGAACCTACATTTTGTACTAAAAACAATACACCACAATAACACCACTGACTTGGATTTGCTGCAGGTGATTGTGGGAGTTGAAGTTCTCTGAGGAGGAAGGGTCAGGAATGCCCACAGACACTGCGGTTGCTTGGGTCAGAACCCCTGTTCCGTCAATGGTCTCAGGAAGCTGGGAAGAAGTGGAAGACGACGTGGTGGTTGGCACGTAGAGCTCTGGGTTGGTGTTGGCATCACTTACAGTCACCAGCGGCTGTTTGGCACCATTCTCCTCACCCTGACTCTCGAGTGTCTGCCCACCCATGATGAGATGACCGTCAGGTGTCACCCCGGTTGCAATGGGGACAGTCTGTGCACCAGTCAGCCCCAGTGACTCCAAATCTACACTGTTTATGGGCACATACGTGATGTTGCCAGGCAGCCCTACGGGCACTGTGCTGGTGTAGGCTGATGCCCCTGCTAACGAGACGCTTTGGATGGACTGCACCTGCCCCGCCTGCGTGAGCAGATCTGTAGTTGCAGTCGTTGCACAGCTGATGCCGAGGCTACCCTGGTTTCCATCTTGAAGGAGTTGGATCTGTCCTGTGCCATCATCCAATCCCTGTGCTGAGAACCCTGCAAGTGTTCCATCTGCGTTTTGGAGTTGGGGGATGACCTATAAAAGGATATAGTTCTGATCAGAATTAGTTCCAGCACTCAGGAGCTATGTGTTTGAGAATCCTTTTACCTGATACTGAATGCCTGACACACCATTAACTGCCGCCTCATTCCCAGAGGCTGTAACATAAATAGGCTGACTGGGAATACTCCCAATCGGAAGCACATACTGCCCGTTGGATGTGACAATCCCCGAGTTTGGAATGTGAATGACTCCGTGGTCTTCCTTCCTAGTAGAGACCGGCGTTAGCACCTCCCATCGGTCTGAACTCGTCAGCTGAATGGCTGACATATCTGTTGTCTGGGAGGAAAATTATCACTTTGATTTACAGTTTGCACAAACAATTATTATCAGTGTTCAGCACGCCATGAAAAAGAACTAGTGTAGCTAACATCACTTCTGGTTTGAGCAGACAGGTGCAGGATTTGTGGCACAGAATGTAACAGAAATGGAGGAAACAGTGTAGTGGATGGGCGACTATTACGATACATATCCTGATTGTTTTTTTTTTGTTTGTTTGTTTTACTCGTTCATACCACAAAGTCCTCCGAGCAACAGACTGCAGCGAGGCGACTCAAGCCACTGCCTCCAGTGTCCTACCCACTATGGGCGGGTTTTACGGGGGTAAAGTGGGTGGCCGTTATTCAGGGGAACACAGGAAGTGTACGGCTTTCAGCCCATGCCATCAAAATTTTAAAACGTGTCAACTCCAAGCTCTGAAAAACACATCCGGCAAATCGAAAGAAAACGACAAAGACGAGATAGAAAATGTCGGATACCTGCGTTTCCACCGCACCGCCGCCTGCTTGCAGAAAGTCGTTTTGACTGCTGTCCACGTCCGCGGACGCCATTGCTCCTTGTTCCAGAGGCTCCGCTCTGCGCGCTAGCAGGGAGACACAAACTCAGACAAAGCTCTTTTATCTGCGTCTCCTGCCTGCCAGAAAAGCCCGCAAAGCATCCCCACCGTGCGGACCCAGAGGAGCCGACTGCCAGAATCAACTTTAGAGCTCTGACCGACTGTTTACTTTGTCAACTCCGCGCTGCTAGCCAGCTAGCTAACCATAGCCGGCTAGCAGCGGCGCATAAGACGCAGCTCGCCTCGCTCTAGTGTTCACAAACTCACCGATTAGCTGCACGCTTCGAAGCGCTAAATGCTTACGTAGCAGTCATAGCGTGAATGGTAGTGACTGTGAAGTCCAAACATGCTTGTTTAATCGAAGGCGGGATAGTGTTGATCGGTGAAATCGGGTCGATTTTTTTTTTTTTCCTCTATTTTGATTGACGGTGCGGGAAACACAAAAAGGTGGGACTAACAAGCTTGACCGTCGACTTTGCATCACATTACACTAAACCCCGCCCTTCTTCTCTAAAGTGATTGGCTAACGGCAGGCTTCGGCATGAGTTTATTGGCTAGGAGAGCTGTCAGTCAGGGTTTGTCGGACGTGTTGAACGATACCAGAGAAGGAATGCATCTGATTTCAGTTTAGCGTCGAAGTTACTTTCTTTTGTCTGCTTCTTAACGTTCCACACGATACTTTAATCCAGTATTTGAGATTTGTTATACTTATAGTGGTATGTATACAGTATCAAAATACACCAAACACTGAAGAAATATTGTTCAGGGGCAAAAAAAAGTATAGTAAATATTTTGAGATAGACAACAAGGAAACAAGTGAGGGAAGCTACCAAGATCCTTCTGAATAAGTGTGACCGGAGAAACTTCGTGTTTATTAAAACACAACTGAAGAAAGCAAATCAAACCCTGATGTAAATGATGACTCAAGACATTCAGACTTGTAAATGTTCATGTTTCCATCCCGACTTGTCTAAACCAACTGTAAAAGTGCTATTTTTCTTAATCACTTACGGGATCGGAAAATGATAGATATGCACAACAATGGTAGCAATGGGAAAATGGTTACTTTTACTCCCTGGATTTAAAGCCAATAGGCTGTACAGAAGTAAAACTATGAAAATTCTCTCCAAATAAGTTTATAACTGTCAAACACTTCAGTCCTATCAAAAAAAAAAAAAAAAAAAAATCACATTTCAGCAAGTTGGATTTTAAACAGGCTTTTACCCATACATGTTTGTAATGCATGTTAAAACTCCTCAACACTGAGTACTGTATGTGCATGTAATTGCAACAGTTCACTCAGACACAGCTCATTGTAGACATTACTGAAGATCTGAGTTCCTGTTACGCTCTGTGTAAAACTCCCAGGCAGTCCCTTGACAACAGCTTGTTCCACCATTACGGCACTCCAGTCACAGTTTCTGATCCTTTTAGGTTGTTTCACCTCAGTATCAGGCAAATTTATGGCTGTAAAACCACCATTAAACAATGACAAAAGCATGACAACAACAAAAAAAAAAAATGCAACAAAAATGACAATAAGGAAAGAAAAACAATAACAGATCACACTTAATAAAGGATGCGGTCAGGACAATGGTAAGTGATGACAGAAATGAGTTAATGGGTATATATTGGTAAGAGACCAGTTAAATGAATCTGTGTGTGGGAAAGCCATGATTGTACAGTGTTCAGAATAATAGTAGTGCTATGTGACTAAAAAGATTAATCCAGGTTTTGAGTATATTTCTTATTGTTACATGGGAAACAAGGTACCAGTAGATTCAGTAGATTCTCACAAATCCAACAAGACCAAGCATTCATGATATGCACACTCTTAAGGCTATGAAATTGGGCTATTAGTAAAATAAAAAAAGTAGAAAAGGGTGTGTTCACAATAACAGTAGCATCTGCTGTTGACGCTACAAACTCAAAACTATTATGTTCAAACTGCTTTTTTAGCAATCCCGTGAATCACTAAACTAATATTTAGTTGTATAACCAGTTTTTCATGATTTCTTCACATCTTCCAGGCATTCATTTTGTTGGTTTGGAACCAAGATTTTGCTTGTGTACTAGTGTGCTTGGGGTCATTGTCTTGTTGAAACACCCATTTCAAGGGCATGTCCTCTTCAGCATAAGGCAACATGACCTCTTCAAGTATTCTGACATATCCAAACTGATCCATGATACCTGGTATGTGATATATAGGTCCAACACCATAGTAGGAGAAACATGCCCATATCATGATGCTTGCACCGCCATGCTTCACTGTGAACTGTGGCTTGAATTCAGAGTTTGGGGGTCGTCTCACAAACTGTCTGCGGCCGTTGGACCCAAAAAGAACTATTTTACTCTCATCAGTCCACAAAATATTCCTCCATTTCTCTTTAGGCCAGTTGATGTGTTCTTTGGCAAATTGTAACCTCTTCTGCACGTCTTTTATTTAAGAGGGACTTTGCGGGGGATTCTTGCAAATAAATTAGCTTCACACAGGCGTCTTCTGTCACAGCACTTACAGGTAACTCCAGACTGTCTTTGATCATCCTGAAGCTGATCAGTGGGTGAGCCTTTGCCATTCTGGTTATTCTTCTATCCATTTTGATGGTTGTTTTCCATTTTCTTCCACACATCATTTTTTTTTGTTGTCCATTTTAAAGCATTGGAGATCATTGTAGATGAACAGCCTATAATTTTTTGCACCTAAGTACACGTTTCCCCTCTCCAATCAACTTTATAATCAAACTACGCTGTTCTTCTGAACAATGTCTTGAACGTCCCATTTTCCTCAGGCTTTCAAAGAGAAAAGCATGTTCAACAGGTGCTGGCTTCATCCTTACATAGGTGTGAATCAGGTGTCCCCTGTTTGTTCCACAAAATTGACAAACTCACTGACTGAATGCCACACTACTATTATTGTGAACACCCACTTTTCTTTTTTTACTACTAGCCCAATTTTATAGCCTTAAGAGTGTGCATATCATGAATGCTTGGTCTTGTTGGATTTGTGAGAATCTACTGGTACCTTGTTTCCCATGTAATAAGAAATATACTCAAAACCTGGATTAATCTTTTTAGTCACATAGCACTACTATTATTCTGAACACTAATGTATATTGGTAAGAGACCAGTTAAATGAATGTGTGTGTGGGAAAGCCATGACTGTGTGCAGACTGCAAAAGATAAAAAGATGTGTGATCATGTGAATGAGTGTGAAGGGCTCCGCAACCATGGCTACATGGCTGGTGACACAAATTAGCTTGTCATAAGTGTATAATGTAACCCCTTTAAATGACCCTTCAAGGTTACTGTGGAACTACTGTAGATCTATAAAGTAATTAGCTTCTAGATTTTATCTGCAGATCTGAAGTCGGTGAAAATGCTAATTTTCACTGTCAATTGATCATTTCTGACCTGAAGCAAAAGAATGCATTCATACATGTAGATTTGCCATTTGCCCAACTATAGACATAAAAAAAAAGCAATGACAGTTTAGATAAGATTTAACAAAAAACCTCAACTTTAGCCTTCAGACCACATAAAGTAGAACTATGCAAAGAAATATTAGTTTGTCCCATTTTATTGATACATGCACATAGATGGGGAACAACATTGATTAGCGCGTGGCCATCTTTGATCAACATTTTACCATTTCACCCAGTACACCTTTTCTAGCAACTCATTTTATTCTGTAAGAGGCCAACATGACAGAGTCCACGATTTGGCAAGTTGTTCAGTGAGGGACTGTAAAGTAGCACTGTTCAACAAAGATATTCACACTGCGGAGGCGGTGAGGAGGAGTGAAAGAAGGAGCTACACTTTCAACCAACTGGTGCTATTTCCTGATACACAATGTAGCGGTCGTTTTCTGCAGGGTGTAGCTTACAGTGGAGTCTGTTTTTTTTTTTTTTAACCCTAAACCAAAATAAAGTCAATAAAAAGCAGTGCATATATCAATATTCTGCATTGCGGTGTTTGTTCAGGCACTGTCAGGGATTCATGCCTCTGTGAAAACTATTCCTCCCCCTCAGAACACAGCACAGGCCTTTAATCAAACAGTGACGGCTGGCATTCTGTCGTCGTGTAGCACACAGTTCCAGTATGAGGGACTGGATAGGTTCAACAAGTTCTCAGCAATTTCCTTGTGGCATTACAGAGCTCAGGAAGTGCCAAATGGAACGGGGGGAAGCTTGCCTCTTCACTTTTTTTGAGGGGGAAACTTCTGAAAGATTTTATGCATTATGTTTTTTTTTTGGGGGGGGGGGGGTGAGAGATTTACACTATTATGGTCACTAATTTTTTTTTTGGGGGGGGGGGGTTGTTTTCAAAGAAATTACATACTAAAAATATCACAATACCCCATAATAGTATCATAAGCATTTTTTTAAAGACATACCATCAAGGAGACATTTGGGCTTCAACTCAAAACCTAAGCTTTTTTTCCTCTCCTCTCTTTTCCCCTTCCTTTATGTGTTTTTTTTAACCTGCACAATACTTAAAATGCAGGCACCATGTTGGCAGGCAGAAGCTAACAGGCTAATTAATGTTACTGGATGGGGCAGCAACACCTTGGGAGTAAACTGCTTCTTGTTACCGCTGAACAAATGGTTGTACAGAAGGCTTCATTGCATTATATGCACATATTTACCACACTAAATGTAAATAAACTTTGAAAAACTAATAATTTATATAGTAGTTAGCCTTAGCTGTCCACTGAGGCACCCGTTCTATAAAACCCAGCCCCCATATGCAGTTAAGTTATAGTTTCAGCGAACAGCTGCAAGAATGAGAACACCAAGGCCAAAGTAAGGCTGTGTAAAAAGGTTGTTTGAAAAAGTTTATTTACATTTAGCAAGGTAAACATGTACATTTAACGCTGCAGTGAAGGGTCCGTGCAACCGGACACTTGATATTTTTGCCTGTTCAGTGACGACATAACTCAGTTGTTATTATCCGTCCAGTGACAACAGCCAGTCAGCCTCTGCTTGCTCACGCAGGGTTTGCATTTTACATAAACATAGGACAAGGTCAGTCATCATTTTGATCCAGAGTAAAAAGATAGCCCCCAAAACTTCTAAAAATGGAGCCTAAGTTGTAATTTTCCATAATTATCCTTTAACTACTATACCTGCCTTCAAAAAAATAAAATACACACACTACTAATTATTCTTAGCTTAGGAGGAGAGCTTGGCAAGTTGGCAAGACTGTTGTTCTTCGTCTTTTGGCTGTTCCGATCGTTCAGAGTTGCCCCAGAGGATCTAGTGCAGAGCCACTGTTACTTGGCACAAGGTGAATGCCAGATGCCCTTCCTGATGCAACTCCAGGTCAATATTGACAAAAAAGACTGTTATACAGATCCAATTTAAATTATAAAAAGAACTTGTTTCACAGTCTTCTTACATGATGAAAACCTTATCTAAAATTCCAAACAAGCTTCAAAAGAACAGGCATGGCACAACTGTAGCATATTAAAAACAGTGTCACAGTCCCATATTTTTCAGACTATTCATATTCAGTTAAAAAAAAACAACCTTGTTTCACTAGTCCTGTCGCTTATATTTCGAAGTACCTGATACGCAGAAAAGATTTTGCATTATCATCTACAGCTACAAGATGACACTACACACCAAGGTTTTCCTGTATACTGATCTGAAAGAGCTACAGTCTCAGTTTTAGTCTAGGACCTAGCTTAGACATGCATGCACATTTAGGAGAGGATAACAACCATTGGAGACCAATATGATAGTGTAGGCTCATTTGTCAAAAAAATAAAAAGTGTTTCTTTTTTATAAAAGCAAAAACTTACCTAATTTTGTTAGAATATGATTTAAACATAAAAGTGCCTTTTTTCACATTCTAATGCCCTGAAATCCCACACACACTAGTGGGGGTGGTGTTTAGCTAAATATGGCAGAGTTTATTTTGCTGACGGATGACGATCTGAATGAGCTAATTGACGGTGCCAATTCTTCTAACACAAAAAAAAACAAAAAAAACCAAAAAAAAAAACAAATCCACTACGCCATAACCTGTCTGGTGGCATGAAGAGCTGTTAGGATGAGAACTTGGACAAATTTCTGACGCAATTTTTCGCTGGACTGAGGAAGTATTTTTTTTTTTTTTTTTTTTGTTAAGTACACAAAGTCAGTGCATGGATCACGGATTACATCGTCAGAATTATTTTCAGAACTTTGTTTTTCCAAGCTGACTGAGAACAATTTTGGACTCCTATTTAAAGTTTGTGTTGGACTGTTTACGTTAAAGCACCAGTGATGCACACCAAAATGTAAGTTCCTTTTCTGTTACTTATAAATTAATAAAATATCAAATGACAAGGATCTATTTTAGTTGTTATATAAAACAAATAATGAATATTTTTCTTTCAATGGTATGAATATTTCATGAGGTGAAAGATGGAATCTTCCATTCAACGAGCCAAAGCTGGAACATTCCATCTTTCATCTCATGAAATATACCATTGAACTCAAACATTCATTATTTGTATATTATCAAATGATCAAGGAACATTTGGATGCTATCTTGAAATTAGGCATGTAAATAACTAGCATAAATTTGATGATTCCATTGGTTTTTGTTTGTAATTATATCTTGTGTATTAGCAAAGATACTGCATTATTGCTAAACGGAGGCCATTTTGGACACCATCTTGGATTTTGGACCCTTAGAATGTGGGGAAAAAAAAAGGCACCAATTTTTTTTATTTATTTATTTTTACAAACATCTTTCAAAATCAAATCAGTTTTTGCTTTTACCACCCCCCCCCCCAAAAAAAAAACTCCCCACAAAATTATTCTACACTATGACTCCAATGAACAACTTGGGATATTTGCCAAAATCTCTATGCGGGATGAACAGCCCGAAAATGACCACGCCCTTTTTCGTCCCGAGTGTTACTTCAAATACAGCTGTATTTTCTAAACTGCAGCAGCTACAGATTTTCCAAGGTACTCAATATATTCAGAATGACCAGTACATGAAATTTCTAATTTTGATATTTTAAGAGAAAACATTAGGTCAAAAGATTTGAATTTTGTTTGTGTTTGAATAAGACACAGTAATGTGGTGTTATATGTTCTATTACTGCCTGTTGGGAAATTTCCCTGATAATCTTTAAAACATTTAAGATCTCTAGATACTGCTGTCTGCTAAAGAAATAAGTTTTGTATTTTTCACTTTAAAATCAATATTCCATTGATAACAGCATGACTGAAAATAAAATGTCACATTGGGAGGAGGCCCCGGGAAAGACCCAGGACACGCTGGAGGGACTACATCTCTTGGCTGGCTTGGGAACGCCTTGGGGTTCCCCCGGAGGAGCTGGGGGAGGTGTGTGTGGATCGGGAGGTCTGGGCGGCTTTGCTTGAGCTGCTGCCCCCACGACCCGACTCCGGATAAAGCGGAAGAAAATGGATGGATGGATGGATGTACCATAATAAGTTGTCCCACTTATTTTAGCCATTTTCCTTTAAAATATCAAAAAAAATTTACACTTTTCTATGACCCTCCAAAACATTGGTCATTCTAAACATTTTGAATACCTTGGAAAAATCTGTAGCTACTGCAGTACAGAAAATACAGCTGTATTTGAAGTAACACTCAGGATGAAAGGGCACCGTCATTTTCGGGCTGTTCGTCCCAGACAAAGATTGTTGCACATATCCCAAATTGTTCATTGGGGTCATTAGTCTAGAACAGTCGAATTATTCTCCTAAATGATGTGCATACATGTCTGAGCTAGGTCGTTCGACTATTTGGAGTAGAAGGTGGCAGTTATGCACCATTAAACTGGATACCAACTGCTGTGAAACAAGAAGAGGTGAATAAATCACATTCTCAAACTGAATAAAGAGAGAAAAACCAAACCTTCATATTAATCGGAACTCGACTTATTTGGACTTTGTGGGACAGACAGATCAGTAATGAGGAGGGCAGCTGGGCTAAGGTAAGGCCAACAATTACATTTAGTGATGAAAACGAGCACACTTTAGCTCTGAACAGATGAAAATATCTATTCAATGATGACAAGAAGCAGTTTACTCTTAAGTTCTTTATGTATGATAATAATCAGCTGCCCAGTAGCTTCTGCTTGATAATGCAGGGCTTGTGTTAAAAATAATATGCTGATTAAATTTATTTTGCTTCTTGTTGCTAAATGGGACTTATAGACCAGTGCTTTGTTTCTCGTCATGATGCATTTTTAGACAGATGAGACTAAAACTATGGTGCCACATGTAGTCTGAAAAATACAGAAAAGCTGCAGTCACATTTGCTACAAATGACAGCGACAAGCAGTTGGCTTTGCCACTTGATGAATGTTCCTAGGGCGTGCCCATGACATCTCCGTAAGATGTCTTGTTAAACAATTCAGAGGCGTAATATGGTTACAAAAATAGCGGCTCGGCTTTAGACCGATATTGTGTTTGTGTGAACTTCCAGCTGTCGTTACGCTGTCTATTCACTCTGAATGGCAGTCGCTCTGTCATGTTGTTCAGTATTTGCATAAAATAGACTTCAGGTCTATTTTGGCCCCACCTAGTTGGCGGTAAAGCGACTGTTGTCTCTTGCCACTGCAAAATGGCCACTGACTGAAAATGAATGGAAAATCCTTGCTTTGTCCCTGTCGAGTGTACAACCCCTGGCAAAAATTATGGAATCACTGGCCTCGGAGGATGTTCATTCAGTTGTTTAATTTTGTAGAAAAAAACCAGATCACAGACATGACACAAAACTAAAGTCATTTCAAATGGCAACTTTCTGGCTTTAAGAAACACTATAAGAAATCCAGAAAAAAGATTGTGGCAGTCAGTAATGGTTACTTTTTAGACCAAGCAGAGGAAAAAAAATATGGAATCACTCAATTCTGAGGAAAAAATTAGGGAATCACCCTGTAGATTTTCATCCTCAAAACTAACACCTGCATCAAATCAGATCTGCTCGTTGACATTGACCCTGTGCCATGACATTGACCCTACGTGTCTTTTTGCAAGGAATGTTTTTGCAGTTTTTGCTCTATGGCAAGATGCATTATCATCTTGAAAAATGATTTCATCATCCCCAGACATCCTTTCAATTGTCCAAAATATCAACGTAAACTTGTGCATTTATTGATGATGTAATGACAGCCATCTCCCCAGTGCCTTTACCTGACATGCAGCCCCATATCATCAATGACTGGAAATTTACATGTTCTCTTCAGTCATCTTTATAAATCTCATTGGAACGGCACCAAACAAAAGTTCCAGCATCATCACCTTGCCCAATGCAGATTCGAGATTCATCACTGAATATGACTTTCATCCAGTCATCCACAGTCCACGATTGCTTTTCCTTAGCCCATTGTAACCTTGTTTTTTTTCTGTTTAGGTGTTAATGATGGCTTTCGTTTAGCTTTTCTGTATGTAAATCCCATTTCCATTAGGCGGTTTCTTACAGTTCGGTCACAGACGTTGACTCCAGTTTCCTCCCATTCGTTCCTCATTTGTTTTGTTGTGCATTTTTCGATTTTTGAGACATATTGCTTTAAGTTTTCTGTCTTGACGCTTTGACGTCTTCCTTGGTCTACCAGTATGTTTGCCTTTAACAACCTTCTCATGTTTGTATTTGGTCCAGAGTTTAGACACAGCTGACTGAACAACCAACATCTTTTGCAACATTGCATGATGATTTACTCTCTTTTAAGAGTTTGATAATCCTCTCCTTTGTTTCAATTGACATATCTCGTGTTGGAGCCATGATTCATGACAGTCCACTTGGTGCAACAGCTCTCCAAGGTGTGGTCACTCCTTTTTAGATGCAGACTAATGAGCAGATCTGATTTGATGCAGGTGTTAGTTTTGGGGATGAAAATTTACAGGGTGATTCCATAATTTTTTCCTCAGAATTGAGTGATTCCATATTTTTTTCCTCTGCTTGGTCTAAAAAAGTAACCATTACTGACTGCCACAATCTCTTTTCTTGATTTCGTATAGTGTTTCTTAAAGCCAGAAAGTTGCCATTTGAAATGACTTTAGTTTTGTGTCATGTCTGCGATCTGCTTTTTTTCTACAAAATTAAACAACTGAATGAACATCCTCCGAGGCCGGTGATTCCATAATTTTTGCCAGGGGTTGTAGCTCATGTGACCACATCTTAAGTGTAAAAGAATAAACAGTTTACATTCTGTTGACTAGATTAACCAAGATTTTGTTCCCCTTATTTCCAGTAAAACCTCAAAGTCATATTTAACCAAATAGTTCTAACCAAATAATAATAAACAAAAGGCAATTCAGAGAAGTTTACATTTTGTTCAGAATGCAGTTTGCTTATGTGGTGTGTTAACAGAAAATTCTTGCTGGTCTTGACCTGAGGGCTCGATGAACAAACAGTTATCTTACCAGACTGCAGGTTGTTTGCGTATATTCAAGGAAATATGAAAACCAGCCGGCAACCCAGCTCTCAGGGACCCGACTAAACTGTGCTTTGTTCTCCTTTTGATGCCTGTGTGGACCCATTATTTCTTTTTGGGGGCGTTGGGTGTGTTAAATTTGAAAAAGATAATGTCCCCATCCTCCACGATGTAGTTCCTGCCCTGTTGTCTATATTTTCCTGCAGCCTGCAAAGAGGGATCAAAGTCAGTAAGATCATTTCCATTCTATTCTGAGGTTTCTCGTGAGTGACAAATGACATAAGTGTAGATATTCAACAGTGTAAACACACACCTTGACCGCACTTTCACTGCCTTCCTCTTTGAAGTCGCTGAATTTCATCACCTCGGCCATGATGAAGCCTTTTTCAAAGTCAGTGTGGATTTTTCCTGCAGCTTGTGGAGCCTTGGTACCTTTCTGTTGGGGAAAAAAAAGAAGAAAAAGTACAACTACAAATGCAGAATTCATATATATTCATTAGGGGCGTCACAATACATCTGTATTGAACCATACAGCACACATGCGATGAGTCCGTGCACAGAATACACGGTACGACTGCACAGTATGATTATACATGCTCATTTGTTTCTATAAGTCACTGACATTTCATGTCATGTCCACAGACTGTGTGTCACTCTAGTTTCATGATCTGTGCAGGAAGGTGGGATCTTTCTTCCTCTTCAGTGTAGGAGGCATGGTCATCCTCCCAGCCTGCTGTGTCTAAAGCCAACAGAGGATAACAGCCAGCTGAAGCAACTGACAGGATTATCTAACCCAGAAACTTTGGAAGCATACTGTATTTTCCGGACTATAAGTCGCACCGGAGTATAAGTCGCACCAGCCACTTTATCCATTATAAAGAAAAATAAACCATAAATAAGTCGCACCGGAGTATAAGTCGCACCAGCCACTTTATCATTATAAAGAAAAATAAACCATAAATAAGTTGCACTGGACATACAGGTATGTTAACATGAAAAGTTCAGATAATATTGTGACGGCTACCGTTTTCAGATGCATATTTCACCAGTCGTAACTTACAATCTGCAGAGTATGATTTTCTTTTTGGTGGCATTTTTTCGGGCCTTCTCCGTTGTCTTGTTAAGTTATCAGTAACGTTGAAATTTTTATTTTTCTATGGTAGTCAGAAGTCGCAGGAACAGTCACACAAGCCTCGAGTGCCCTCTCGTGAGCTGCATTTTACCTACAGATATGTTTGTATTTTGCGGACCACATTGCGAGCCGAACCATGCAGCGCCTACCTGCGCAGCTCATGACCACCCAGCGGTGTCGATCCAGCTCCTTCCAAGTGGAGACGCTAATCCTCCGCCGTCGCTCAGTGCTCCCATGCAGCTCTCAGCGTCAACTCTGCTCACACTGATATCCAAGGGTTGAAGCTGTTTTGTTAGCCGTCCCGGAATAAACACCATGTTCGTCTGCTTCAAACGCTATTCACAATCTTCGACGCCAGCTCCTTCCAAGTGCACACACTAATCCTCCGCCGTCGCTCACCCGGTGCTCCCACGCAGCTCTCAGCGTCAACTTAAACACTCTGCTCACACTGATATCCAAGGGTTGAAGCTGTTTTGTTAGCCGTCCCGGAATAAACACCATGTTCGTCTGCTTCACACGCTGTGGGTGAGGTGAGGAATACGCGTCCAACGTTCTGTTCTCCGATTGGTTATCGCGACCAGCGTGACTTATAGGACGGCCGCCATACTACAGTGTCCATGATGCATTGCATTTCCTTTTCTGGTGGCCATTTTAAAACATAGATCGACTCTGTCACGTAAAATTGTTTTGTTACAGTAAATTAATTGAGATCCTACCGGTATATTTTTCATTTATAAGTCGCACCGGAGTATAGGTCGCACCCCCGGCCAAAACATGTAAAAAAGTGCGACTTATAGTCCGGAAAATACGGTAAATGGAATATGTTAATTTACCTTTTCTTCTGAAAAATGAATCTAAATGTGACTGATATACGTTTGTGTTGAGTCACATTCAAGTTTAAACAGAAAACGGCACCAATTTATGATAAAAGCCGAAGTTTTGTCTGAATTTGTATAAAATTTCATGGACGAGATGGCCGCCAAATACTCACACTGCGTACAATAATTTCAGATCTGTACAGAGTGAGTTTTTATGAGATGCAGTCATTTGTGCAAAAATAAAACAAAATTAAATTGACAATCTCGAAGGAAGTCGAGCTCCACATATTGCATAACATAAAATGAATTTAAAAACACTCCATGCACTGCATGGTGAATTCATCCCAACATGAATGACAAGATGCAATCCATAAATATTTAATGAAAAATAAAGTTTACATTTACACTTCCTAAAGCGATAAAGTGGCAGACGGCAGCTCCCTTCCTCAATGATCAGCGGGCATGATGGCACTGTCACAATCTGCTGTTACCACCTTCTCGGTCTGAGACACTGAGAAATACTGATATTTCTTAAAAATGAGGATGATATTAATATTAGTATGTCAACACTGCAGGTATCTCAAGTCCTTGGGATTGTTCCGGCAGAAAGCCCAGTCTAACGTGCTGGACGTCGCTCTCTTTCTTACGTACGGAAGCTCTGAGCTGCCAAGCCTTAATATATATTTGGCTCAGTATCATGCAATTACGTGAAAAGTTTCATGTTATAACGTGATATTTATCACGTTATTTCGTCATATGAAATTATGTTATTTCATGATGCGGTATTTTCACGTTATAACGAGAAATTATCACATTATAACAAGAAATTATGCTCCACGTCGCCGTAATTATGAGATCAAGCTATTGTTTTTATTTATTTATTTTCTATGTGTGTGTGTGTGTGTGTGTGTGTAATCGTTTCCGTACTTCCAGTCCAAGCGTGAGAATGCCCGAGTCATAATCGAAAATAGGCCAATTTATAACCTCCGACACTGCATTGTGATCCACACCACGGCGCACAAAGTGTGGATTTCCAACTAAACTGTTGCTGGATGAATGAAACTCCTCCAGCGAGGCGAGGCACAGCTCGGGCACACAGACTGGCATGTGCCCGGGTGGAAGTGAGCCCCGCTGTGTCCCTCAGTGGTCGGTGGGTCTGTGTGAGTGAAAGCTGGAAGTCGCCCCGTGCTCCTCCCTGGACATTCATCCGGGAGCACTTCAGGGGGAAAATCCACACTTTGTGTTTGATTATAGTGTGTTATCATCGGCTGAGCTCAGCTCACATCTGTGCTGAGGGACTGGAAGTACGGAAGTATATACATAAAACTATTTACACACCTGATCAAGATCTCGTAATTACGAGATCAGTGGTCAAAATTTTTTTTTTATCCAGTGAATAAAATACGATTCCGTAATTTTCCTCTTGTTTAAAGAGACATTACACAGACCCGTAGCCAGAGAGGCAAGGGGTCGAAAGGCCTCCCTTCCCCCAACTGGAAGGGAGGCCGAAGACATTTTACACATACAATAATCAGAATGAATGTATTAACAACTAAAACATCATTCAGTCACTATTACTGTTTCCTAGATTTATTACCGCAATTGGGCACCGTAGTGTTGTTTGAAGGTGGGCGATAAAGGGGTTAAGTGAAAGAGCATATGATGCAAAAATTGTACTTCTGGGGACAGCCCCATTATTATTCACATTAAATCTCCCTAAAACTTAACGACAACCTGTCCCATTTGCACCGTCTTCCCTTCTCCACTGGGAACCGAAAAAAAAAAAAACCCTGCACTTTTCGCGACTGCATCTGTGATTGCAGCCGAAAACAAAACAGTACACCATCTTTCTGTGTGAAGTGATGCTGTGTTTGTGTTGTGCACTGGCAGGCTGTCCCCGGAAGTGGTCAAATCCCACAATATCACGCAGGGGTTCAAATGAGACTGCACTGCCCTATTCTGTACCTATTCTGATGAAATGACAAAAGGAGGAAAAAAAACCAAATCTGTTTATGTATGTGCTTTAAATACACTGCGCCCGTAACGTATTCACAGCACTTCACCAAAATTCTACTCACAACATGAAAAAAGTTTAGATATTTTTTGAAAAATTATAAAAAAAAAATTAAAAAAACTAAGAAATTTACACAAGTATTCACACCCTTTGCTAAATACTTTGTTGATGCATCTTGGGCAGCAATTACAGCCTACAAGTCTTCTTGAATATGATGTCACAAGCTTGGTGCACCTATCTTTGGGCAGTTTTGCCCATTCCTCTTTGCAGCACCTCTCAAGCTCCATCAGATTGGATGGGGAGCGCTGGCGCAGTCATTTTCAGATCTCTCCAGAGATGTTCAATCAGATTCAGGTCTGGGCTCTGGCTGGGCCACTCAAGGACGCTCACAGAGTTGTCCTGAAGCCACTCCTTTAATATCTTTGCTGTGTGCTTAGGGTCATTGTCCTGCTGAAAGATGAACCTTTGCCCCAGTCTGTGGTCAAGAGCGTTCCAGACCAGGTTTTCATCCAGGCCGTCTCTGTACATTGCTGCATTCATCTTTCCCTCAATCCTGATAAGTCTCCCAGTTCCTGCCACTGAAAAACATCCCCACAGCATGATGCTGCCACCACCATGCTTCACTGTAGGGATGGTGCCTGGTTTCCTCCAAACAGGATGTCCAAACTTTTTCCATTTAAGGATGATGGAAGCCACCGTGCTCACCTTCAAAATAGCAGAAATGTTTCTGTACCCTTCCCCACATTTGTGCCTCAAGACAATCCTGTCTCTGCACTGTCAACTGTGGGAACTGATATGTAAACAAGTCTGTGCCTTTCCAAATCATGTCCAATCAACTGAATTTACCCAAGGTGGACTCCAATTAAGCTGCAGTAACTTCTAAAGGATGATCAGTGGAAATAGGATGGACCTGAGCTCAATTTTGAGCTTTGTGGCAAAGGCTGTGAATACTTATGTGCACATGATTTCTTAGTTCTTTTATTTTTAATAAATTTGCAAAAATCTCAAAACAACTTCACATTGTCATTATGGGGTATTGCATGTAGAATTTTGAGGAAAAATTAATTTCATCCATTTTGGAATAAGGCTGTAACATAAAATGTGGAAAAAGTGAAGCGCTGTGAATACTTTCCAGGCATACTGTATAATTAAAGGCACTTTGATTGAAGGTATCTTTTCCCTTTAATAAATGACAGCTGTTACAGTGATAGAAATGATTGTCTTTAATGATCTTGCATTCCGCTCTGTGAAAATATAATGTCAAGGAAAATACAAGTATAAGATCAAGACTCTGTATCAGCAGATACCCAATATTAAATGAATGATCAAGAGCAAAAAAAGAAAGAACCAAAAAAAAACAAAAAAAACAAACAAAAAAAAAAAAAACCTTGATTGGGATGTCCCTATTAGAATAACTGATCCTGTGCCACAGAGGACAACCAGTCACCTTGTCATACGAGTTCATTGAAAATTTCTTCCCCTCACAGAGTTCTAAAATTAACACTTCCTTCTGATGTCATATTGAAACATGAAAGAGTCAGAATTGATCCTTACCCTAACGGTCCATGCTCGCACCTCATCTGGTCCTGCTGTGAAGAAGTATTCCAGCTGTAGTGCTGCATAGCCCGTCTTTATTATTTTGGTCAGCACACTAGTAACACACAGCATGAGCATGATGGAGTAACAGTGCAATGATTGAAAAATTATTTTACAATATGAAGTGCAGTTGCATTAAGCTTTATTAATGGACAAATTAACTTCAACACACAAATCAGAGAACAGACTTCAAATTAGACAAAAGGAATAGGAGTGCTGATTTTTCCCATCTGCCTCCAAACCGAAGTCCAACCTTTGTCATCTTTCAGGCTGCCCGTGCAGTGGGGACAAAAAAAGTAAGAGTATGAGAAGAGTGCAGGCTTCAGCTGGCCACTCGCTACATGATGCACATGTGCCTTATCAACACAACACCATATCAAAGTAATGCAGAAATGTATTTCAGAACCGCAGATCACAGCACACACATTATAGTGTGCACCTTTATCCACACAGAGAAAGACGAGCAAGACCTACGTACTCACTGCTGCACAGGTTCTCTCTGATGCAGACTCCGTTTTGTGTGTGTGTGTGTGTGTGTGTGTGTGTGTGTGTGTGTGTGTGTGTGTGTGTGAGTGAGACGGGGGGGATTGTGTATGCAAACATAAGCACCTGTACTGTGCTAAACTGCCAAATGTGCATGGAGACCTGAGATACAAAATAACATCCTGTGTAAGAAACATTATTGGGTGTTTATGTGGATACTGTATAATAACAAGCAAATACATTATTGTTATGGTGTAAGATTTCTCCACATTTTTTTCTATTTAGTCTTCTCAATCTCTGGCCACTCCAACACTCCACAATGGAAGCCATATTTTTTAAAGCTTGCCAACTTTAATGTTTTAAACATTCTTGAGGTAGCTCTTATTTGGGTTTTCGACAAAAGGAACCTGCATTATCTCCTCACATAAAGTCTTTATGGAAGTCTGGTGAACTTTGGTCATAGGTGAGGGTGTCATATTTTCTTCCTGGTTGCTCCTGTTTTGCAAGTGTGTGCGCACGCACACACCTGTACAGCCCTTCACCTGTTTCCCTGCTTGTAACAACATGCACGGTGCATTGTGATGTAATGCAGGAAATATGGCACTGGCTGCATTCCTGAAATTGTAAGCATGATCACAGAGCTGCACAGTCATAATGCAGGTGCTGTGCACTCGTTGAAAAATTGACGTTTCTGTCCAATCCTGGCAAAATGCACACAGTCATATCGTTATCTAGTGTGTGGCCGCCTTTACAAACTTACACATCTGCTAAGATTCATTAGCTGAACTCTCAAGCTCTTTCTGAAGAAAACAACTTTAATGGGGTCATCAAAACATTCACTGGTTCCTGATCCAAGTCATAAAACGTGTTTACTGCACAAGTAATAACATAAAAGTTATTAAAAGAGCCTCTTAAGAACCAAGACCTAACCTTAAGAAATCAGGCAAAACATCTCTGATTTAGCTTTTGGTTCTTCTTTACACACACACACTCACTCTCTTTCTCTCTGTTACTGACAGATCTTAAGGTACTGTAGTTGCAAAGAAGATATTTGTAACCTGAAGCTTGCACCATGTCAGCTAATGTGTTCCATGTTTGGATGCCTTGCATGAATTTGCAGAAGACACATCAAATTAAATTGTTACATTGCAACAGGTTATATTTGTGTTCTGTATTTGCAAGCTTGATGTTCCCATAATGTTTTTTGATACAACTAACTTTTGTTGAACTGATGGAGGGGTTGTTTTTTGTGTTTTCTACCTTTTCTGGTGTCTTAATTTGGAAGTGTTGCAACTACTATCAGCTACCACACTTTCACCTCTAAATGCAATTTGTGGACAAACAAACACAAACTTCAGTATGGGCCAAAACAGCCACACTCAGCCATGAGAATGTAGTCCTGTCTGGACATAAACACACAGAGTGAGCCTTTGAATTTATCAAGAACTAGAAAGGCTCATTATTATTTGGAAACACCTGCCCAAAACTGAAATTGAGTTGTCATTATACTTTCAACTAAAACTTTTTCTAAACCTGATGCAGAAAAAAAAAAAAAAAAAAAAAAAGTTTTGTGGTGGCATATGTTTGAACTGGTCTCACCTCTGTGTCTTCTGCTCCTCACAGTATTTCATCCTCTCATCCTCAGACATGTCAAACAGTTTAGATTCCAGTGCTCCACTCAGGGGAATGACCAGAGCACCAGGGTCATGGGCATCGACCCACTCTTTGATTTTTGCCAACCTGCATATAAAAAAAATAAATAACCCACACGGGAGTGAGACAACCCAATGTGGCCCCTCACAAACAACTGCACAAAAAACATAATGCAAAGGTGAGGAAAGAAACATACCACTTATTCTTTTTTCTGATGTAATCTTTCTCTGAGAGATTAATAAGGTAGATCATAGGCTTGGATGTCAGCAACAAGTGCTTATTCAATACGTCGATCTGTGCGAAGGATATAAGGTGCAAATCACAGTTCTCAAAAACCCACTTCGTTACTTTAAACTTTGCTCATCACATAATGTGTGTCCTGTTCCAAAAAGTGTCAAAACTGAAAAATGCAGCTGGAACCAGATGCTACTTCATCTCATAATGCAAGAAGTGAAAACAAAACGCAAGCCACATCAGTATTTGGGGGGGGGGGGGGACAACTACAAAATATTACATTTCATTAATCTGTAAAATAGCACAAATGTTTTTTAAATATATATTTAAGTGGTCATGTAAACATACACACAGCTCACCTCTTTGTCATTCCAGTCGTGGTAAAATCTGATGTGCTTCTTCTCCTCCACCACCCAGTTCTTCACCTTTAACATGATATCCTAACAACATATTAAACCTAATTAACAATTAACTGCTATGAGGACTTTGTTAAACAAATATCACATTCAGAAACCAATACGTTTTTGTGATTGTATCCAAGTATGTAAGTATAAAGGGTGTCATGTTTCACACATGTTAAGCCTAAGATAAATCTAACATGGGTTGACACACAAATCTGTTTACTTACATATTCAGGTTTTAGTTTTTTGTCACCTCCTCTGACTGCTGTTTTTTCCAGTTTGTCAATGATTGGAGTGATCATTTCCTCATCCTTCAGTCGCAGCTCCTCGTGAATGATTTCAATGTCTCTCACTGGATCAACAACTCCCTCTACATGGACAATATCCTCATCATCAAATGCACCTAGAGCACACAACCATTAAAAAATATATATAGTTAGCACAATCTAAAAGCTGGATTCTTTTGACAAATATTGAGCTTTACACATTAAAAACATAACACAAAAACAACATGTAACCATGGTAAATTTCACAAAGAACAGGCTGGTCATTCCTTTTATCACCAACACTATGTACAAAAAAAAAAAAAAGGTACCAAAGGGACATTACCAATGTACATTACACTTGGCTACATACATCAGAGTGTCATTTGTTATTTATTTAAAAGGGACAGTACATATTAATGAACATGTACAATATGTAAATATGTCAGATTTTCGCCGTAGGCTAATTTCCATCTGTCGTCCCCGACAGGCTGATGTAAAAATTAACAATAAAAAGCACACAGACATCATAGTAACTTACAATACAACAAACTGCAGTACATAGGGGTCACTAACTACTACGACAACAAGAGGACGAAAAAGAACCGAGGAGCACTAGAAAGGACAAGCGGTTCTCTCACACAAACTCAGTCAAAGGCGGGCACACAGATAAAAAAAAAAAAAACACTACAAAATTGCTACAATAACAATACAATTTGAGTAAGTTAATTTAGAAATCAAATTTCATGCTTTTGTATTTTTTAAAAACAATAAACTTATAAAGTGCTGTGGTGCTTTGCACATTTCCCTAAGGTTCCTCTTAGTTTCTACAATTGAATTCATGATGTTCACATTTTTCATTTGATTTGAGCCACTCCTTTAGGTGACTTTTGAAAGCTTTAAAGCTTTGGGCCTCCCTCACTGTAGGTGGCAAAGTATTCCATTGGACACTGCCTTTGTAGGACAGGACATTTTGTGCAAAAGCTGTTTTTCTCACAGTCACCTCTACTCATAGCCCTGGTGACCCTCAGACCAGTTGTTCTATATTTAATATAGTTTGTAAGAGGTGGAGAAACCAACCCATGTAAGGTTTTGTATATTAAACAAGCATTTTTAATTTTTTATAAAATTTTCAAAGCTAGACAGGATATATTTGTTAGGATTTTATAGTGGTGATATGAGTATGGTCTTTAATCTAAAATTTTCAAAGCTCTTTTGTAAAGCCTCTTGGTTGGTTTTAGAATTGTCACAACAGTTAGAGACCAGCAATCAGCTGTAATAACCTACATGAGACAACATCATACAGTGCAAAAAAAAAAAAAAAAAAAAAAAAAAATCATAGCAGCCTGATCTGTCATGGACCTTCTGATTTGATTGAAATTAGACACATTATGTTTGATTATTTTAGTTATACTTAAACATGATTTCTGAAGGAGAGTGTTGAGTCCAACAACACTCCAAAATATTTAAACTCTGACTAATTGCAAATTCTTCATCTCCAAAGTACACATTAAAGCACTCAATATTGGAAGCCTTTTTTGAAAAAAAACATACAGTTTTCTGTGTGTTTAATTGCAGACACGATCTGTTAAGCCAATTTTGAATATAAGTTAGGGCTAACTTAAGAATTTGAGGTGCTGCCTCATGTGATTTTGCACTTGTGTAGATTATCCCATCATCAGCGTATAGATGTATGTCCACACCCTCACAAACATTTGGTAGGTCATCAATGAATAATGTGTGTTTTACAATGTGTGTGTCAGACAAATAAATGAAGAAATTTTTCCTCAAGAAGTAACAAAAAAGCGCTTCCCCCCCCCCCCCCCCCCCCCCCCCCCCCCCCACACACACACAAAATACCCCATAATAACAATGTGAAAAGGTTTTGGGCTTTTTCTTTTTTTTTTTAGATTTTTGCTAATTTATTAAAAATAAAATCTAACAAATATGCACATAAGTATTCACAGCCTTCGCCATGAAGCTCAAAATTGAGCACAGGTGCATCCTGTTTCCACTGATCATCCTTTCCATTCTTCAGCATAATTGGAGTCCACCTGGGGTAAATTCAGTTGATTGGACATGATTTGGAAAGACACACACAGGGCTACATATAAGGTCCCACAGTTGACAATGTGTCTCACAGAACAAGCCAAGCATGTCAAAGGAATTGTCTGTACACCTCAGACAGGATTGTTTTGAGGCACAATTCTGGGGAAGGGTACAGAAACATTACTGCTGCTTTGATGGTCCCCATGAGCACAGTGGCCGCCCTCCATCATCTGTAAATGGAAAAAGGTCAGATCTACCAGGTCTCCTCCTAGAACTGGCCACCCATCTAATTTGAGCAATCAAGGGAGAAGGACCTTAGTCAGGGATGTGACCAAGAACCCAATGGTCACTGTCAGAGCTCCAGCATTCCTCTGTGGAGAGAGGAGAACGTTCCAGAAGGGCAACGATCTCTGCAGCAATCCACCAATCAGGCATGTATGATAGGAGTGGCCAGACGGAAGCCACTAATTAGTAAAAGGCACATGCTCAGGCTGCCTGGAGTTTGACAAAAGGCACCTGAAGGACTCTCAGACCATGAGAAACAAAATTCTCTGGCCTGATGAGACAAAGATTGAATTCTTTTGCATGAATGCCAGGCGTCATGTTTGGCAGAAACCAAGCACCATCCCTACAGTAAAGCATGATGGTGACAGCATCATGCTGTGAGGATGTTTTTCAGCAGCAGGGACTGGGAGACTAGTCAGGATTGAGGGAAAGATGAATGCAGCAATGCACAGAGACATCTTGGATGAAAACCTGATCCAAATCACTCTTGGCCTCAGACTGGGGAAAAGGGTCATCTTCAGCAGGACAATGACCCTAAGCACACAGCAAAGATATTAAAGGAGTGGCTTCAGGACAACTCTGTGACCGTCCTTGAGTGGCCCAGCCAGAGCCCAGACGTGATCCGATTGAACATCTCTGGCGAGATCTGAAAATGGCTGTGCACCGGCACTCCCTATCCAACCTGATGGAGCTTAAGAGGTGCTGCAAAGAGGAATGGACAAAGCTGCCCAATGACAGGTGCACCAAGCTTGTGGCATCATATTCAAGAAGACTTGAGGCTGTAATTGCTACCAAAAGTGCATCAACAAAGTATTCAGCAAAGGCTGTGAATACTTAATGAACATGTGATTTCTTAGATTTAAATTTTTAGTAAATTTGCAAAAATTAAAAACGTTTCATGTTGTGATTATGGGGTGTTGTGAGTACAATTTTGAGGGAAAAATGAATTTACTCCATTTCAGAATAAGGTTGTAACATAAAATGTAAAAAAAGTGAAGCGCTGTGAATAATTTCTGGACGCACCGTACATGCTTAATGTTGTTATTTTTTTTAACCCAAGCTCAAAAATAAAATAAATCAGTCTTTTTTGTAAAGCCACATTGACTGTGAATTTTTTAGAACACCTAGAAAATTCAAGTATTATCCTGTGAGAACATTCTGAAAGAAGGTAATTGGTTGTTAATTGCATTTGCACATGTGCAAAATATTTTTTGCATTCAATGAGATTGCAGTAGGAACTTGGCATAGTATATACCTCAAAAATACATTGCCAGAAGGTGTAAGATACTGCATATGGCCAAAGATTGTTTTCCTGTTGATTTTAAAGACGGTCGAACACTTCATCTTAAAGGAGCCTCATTGCACAAAATTGTACTTTATCATTTCATTTTTTGTTACAGCTCCATTTTAAGAATGTTCATTATTTCTCATTTGTATTTTCTTAAAGACTTTCTCAATTGTCTTTCCTTTATTTAGCAGAAACGTCATATTCATAAACCAAATGTATCAGACTTAGCCAAATTTCAACTGTATGCCTTTTGTAGGTTGATCCACACAATATCTACTAGCAAAAAAAAAAAAAAAAAAAAAAAAAAATCAAGCACGGAAATTGGACCAACGCATCATTCAAAACTTACTGCCTGAAGCCTCAATCTTATCAGCTACTGATTAACTTCATTTTATATACCATTCATAATCACAACAATACAGTCATTCAATCTCATTTTTCTATTTTAAAAAGTGGCAAAGATTTATAGCAACTCGCTAATTTTGCCAGCGCAACAATCATGACTACATTCTAAATTTGTGTTTGTACCCCTTTAAGAAATATAACAGGTCTATCTGACACCTGTCCTGTCTGCTCAGTTTTGTGTTACAGCACAGCAGCTGCAGCCTGCAGTAACAACCAACTACTGTGGAACTCACGGGTCATGTGGAAGATCCCATCGCATGCACTGATGTGTGAGAGGAAGGCGTTTCCAAGTCCCTGCCCTGAGTGAGCTCCTTTAACCAGGCCGGCAATGTCCACTACATTTAAAAAAGCTGGCACCTTACTAAAAAAAAAAAAAAAAAAAGACAGCATGACACCAAATGCAACAGAAAATCACGTGTGCAGAACCTGATTACGACTGGACAGTTATAAACACACACCTAGCTGGTTTATGATACTGGCAGAGAAAATCAAATCGCTCATCGGGCACAGGTACTCTGCTCTCATTTGGATCAATAGTGCAGAAGGGGAAGTTCTCTGCAGAAGCTTGGCTTTTGGTCAGCACATTGAAAAAGGTGGATTTTCTGGAGGAATGAATTGTGTCAGATGCAGTGGATGGTTACAATAACACAATAACAATGCAACGTAGTTACAGGTCACACATACTTACCCCACATTAGGCAATCCAACAATCCCAACTTTCAGAGAGGTTCCAAAGCGTCCAATTAATGGAGGCTGTTTGGGAGGCTCTGCTTTTTTGGGGGCCATCTGAAACGGCAAGACTCTTGAGAGCACGACACCTACTGCATAAACATCTCTCCAAAGAGAACACCTAGGTTCTACTCACACTTGGGCCTGACTCTTCTGTACTTACAGAAAGCTTCTAACTCATGAGTTTAGCAGCCGCACAGAAAACGTGGACAACCAGCTCCACTCATTCAGCATGCTAACAGTAGCTAGCATGTAGCGACAAACCAGAACACTTCTAATAGCTTACTAAACTGTTCCGTCTACACATTTGCACTTGTTAAATGAGCTAAAACCGATACTTAACAGATAAATGCCATGTTAATCATTTTAATTACCTCTGTGGCTGCCGCTGGCGGTTTTCACACGGACTGCTAACACTCGTCACTCCAGAGGAAAGACGGAGAACATTACGGAAGTGTTTCTCCCTCAGATTCTGATTGGTTTCACGAGATGAAACGTCAGCGCTACACCCTGCGAGTGCAGGGTGTAGTGCTTTTATGACGCACTAAAAAAAAAAAAGTCTCGACTACATTAACGGTGAGCGATAACCGTTCAATAGTGTATGAAAATGTTTTACTATTTATCTCAGCAGCGATTTACTAGCTGTCAAAATCCAGCCTCTCTTTCAAATTTTGAGATGTTCAGTCTGCCTCAAAAAATTTTTTAACTGGGTCCAGACTAAAATAAAATTGCTAGCTGATACTTTGGATACTGATTTCGCTGCTGTAATGTGTTGGAATCAAATAGGCAATAAAGACTGAATAAACAAACCACCCGCATTTTAACTGAAATGCACAGTGCATTACACGAAGCGCATCTGTTTTATTCAATTTACGTCACTTCAAAAGTAGGTAACCAGGGGAATGAACACTATTTTGACAAGTCACAAAGACAAATGTCAACCATCTCTTGGTTCTGCCTTATCAAATAAGAACTTGACTACACCCTAAGGTAAACGGCTAGCTATAATAGGTTATCTTAAAAAGCTACTTGCATCTAGTGAGGTAAACACATGCACATTTACCCCAGTAGGACCCTCTCCATGTTACCAAACACTTGTAAGGACATTTTTATTCATTAGTGACAAGCAGCAGTTTGCAGAATGTTTGAGCTTGCCTCATACAATCATTACCAAGCCATTACCCCGTAACTGCATTTAACATCTATAGGATGTCGGGATGAATGGGAGGCATTATTGTAAAGCATTTTGAGCGTCTGTTGCAGATGGAAAAGCGCTATATAAATGCAGTCCATTTACCATATTGCATAGTTTCTCCCAGAGTGAAGTCAGTTGCCCTATGTCACGATATTGTGTCATAAGGTTCCAGGAACTGGCCCTCCTGGTTGCCAAAATCACCCAAAGTTTTGCTAAGATATTGTGTGTGGAGTTTCAATGTATTATTGCATGTGCAAGCTTACAAAATCCTGTCCAATGGGAACCATAATTGGACATAAACACACCCATTTATTTTTTCCCCAAGATGCACTCGTTTGGAATGTCCAGTTCAAATGTGGTGAAAATACAATTTTGTCCAAGTTATTGAAGCACAGACAAACAGATGCAGGATGAGTAATATGCAGTTATTAAATATGAAAAGTTAATCAGCAAATCACCTTATTTTCCCTTTTTAAATACCAGTAAATGATACTTTAGGACCAAGAAAACAAATTTTAAAAAATTGGTGACAGGCATTTGAAGCAGACAAAAGTAGAGTTCATGAAGAAACCAGCTGTGTGCAAGAAAAAAAAAAAAGCAGCAGCCAAGATGTCATGCTCTCAGTCAACTTTTCCTGTTATTTGACATTTATCAAGTGTTTTACAAGGTAAGAAGACCAAAATGAGGTTAGTGCAGCAAACACATTTTCAGACTAACACACAATCAAAAGGAAACTTCCTTGTAATCCTTTGGTGGAAAACAACCACTCTACCACTGTGCTGTTAACAGCAACACATGTAGAAGACAACTTGTACCATCTGAAGGCTGCACGCAAACACTACAAATAGGATAGGAGCCTTCATGGGCTTTTGAACATTTTACCCCTTGTTCCATTATTCATATCCAGTAGGATACACCAAAGTCCTAAACGTATACATGTTTTTAAAAGTGCTACAGTTTTCCTTTAAGTATTCATTCATTTGTTCATTTTCTGCCGGTTATCCAGGTCCGGGTCATAGTGGCAGCAGACTAAGCAGCTCACCCACACTTCCCTATCCTCAGACAAAACCTGTATAATCATTACAACTGTTTAATTTGGCTAAGCCATAGCCACTTTAATTTGAATTATCACACAGATTTAAATGGTCATATTGCATGAATCATACCAATTAAAAAAATAAATAAAAAGAGAAACTGTGCAACAGACCAAGAGTCACATGTAAACACAGTCTGTTTTATTGAATGTGTCATGATACAGCTGTGGCAGGGGCACATCAATAAGCTGTCATAATCAAACAAAAATACAGCTTTAGAACCAAAGAATCCCATTAATAACCTAAACATCTACAATCCATATCAAATACATAACCTGGCCATAAGATAAAACAAGCATTAGGGGAAAACTTTCTCCTCTTGTTCAATAGTGACCTGTAGAAACACAAAACTCAAGTAAATGTCTCTGTTCCATGCTTTTTTGAATATATAGTTTCAGGAAACAAAGCTACATAATACACGAATGAGAAGCAAACAATTTGCAACAAATTATTTAAAACATACGTGGTGAGTAGGACCGTGACCGGGATCGAGAACGGTACCCTCTGCTGCAGTAAGGAGATGGAGATCTGCGCCTGCAGGGTTGAGAGCAAACACAGACATGAATCCCTGTGCAATTCCAGAGACATACACTCGATCTTGTTAATAAAACTTGAGTCAAATTCTGGAGGGGAGCTATTACACATCACATTATAAAACAGTACAGATATGTGAAAAAAAAATATAAACAAGAGTGATCTGAGAGCACAATATCCCCCGCTGGCTAATGCTGCTTTGATACATTCTGATAACATTTGTTTTGTGAATAAATATCAGCTATTTGCACTTTGAGCAAAAACTGTAAAATTTGCTAATTTTACTGAAGAATTTATTTCATAAATCAAGAGAAACATTCCTTGCTAATGAATCACATGGCAGAATAATAAATATTACTTTTTAAAAAGTTAACCAGTTGATTCACTGGAATACATGAATGAAAAGGAATTTTCTATGATGTGACTTAAGTCAAATAAGATAATGTGCATATTACCAACCTATAAGGAGCTGATTTCAGAATGCAGGCACCCACTCATGAAACTGACAAGAGTCTAGATTTGTTAATCAAGGGCCATAACTTTGGAAAAATGAGAAACTCAAATGATATGATAATATGCATATTACCAACCTATAACAAGGACTTATACCAAGTTTCAAGAAATTCCTCCTAAAAGTGTGAGAGGAATTGTTTTCAGAAGGCTTACACCCTTTTTGGGGCGGAGGGAGAGACGTGACAAATGAACATAGCCACAACATAATGCTCCTTCGGGCCTTTGGCCAGCGGGGAAAAAAGTTACTACAAATAACAGGTACGATCAAGAAGATAAGCTCAAACAAACAAATTCTTTCTTGGAACATCATTAGTGTGTCAGAGAACTGCCATATAGCAAATCCAATCTCGACATTACAATAAGACACCACAAAGAACTTACCTGTATGATCTGTAGTAATCTCGATCATCATAACGATCATAATCCCGATCATAGCCTCTCTCATAACCCCTGTCATAGTCCCGAGACGCACGCCGTGATGCACCACCATGACTGTCACACACAAAAAAGGACACATGCCCTTCACTTAGGAAGGTTCCTTCCAAAAACATCCATACTGGGGCAGGGATGGGGAATAATGATTAAAAAAAAATTTTTCAAACCTAGAAAATAAGAATTACTTACAATGTTGGACGCCCCATGTAGATCCCCGGAGTAGGAGTGTGGGCTCTTTTAGTAATTGAAAAATCCACTCGAATCCTGCGGCCATCAAGCTCCATGCCATTGGCATGCTCTTTGGCCTGAAACATACAACCCCCATTTTCAAAAACATACTTCTTGACTCATTTGTGCATATGCACAGAACAATAGTTTGGAGTATTTGGCCTTCTTGGAATCCCTGAATGGAGTCCTGTATGATGCTCCCATGGGGGACTCCATTGTTCTGCTGGGGGACTTCAACGCACACGTGGGCAATGACGGAGACACCTGGAGAGGTGTGACTGGGAGGAACGGCCTCCCCGATCCATCTCTGGGGACTCTGGAGGCAGTTGTAAGGTACCGACAGGCCCGAAGAGCGGCAGCTTCTTCTGTGGGGGGAGGCAAAGCAGCGGGTGTAAGAGGAGTTCGGGGCAACTATGGAGAAGGACTTTCGGTCAGAACCAAAGTGCTTCTGGTGGAGGGTGAGGCACCTCAGGAGGGGAAAATGGGGAACCATCCAAACAGTTTACAATAAGGATGGGACTCAAAGCCCTCAACTGAGGATGTAATCCCAGTCTTGAAGGAACATTTTGAGGAACTCCTGCATCAGACCAGAGCGCCCACTATAGTAGGGGCAGATCTGGAAGCTGATGGAGGATTTTCATCAATTTCCCTGGTGGAGGTCACTGAGATAGTCAAACAACTCCTCAGTGGCAAGGCCCCGGGGGTTGATGAGATCCATCCAGAAATGCTGAAGGCTCTGGGTGTGGAGGGACTGCCTTGGATGGGACATCTCTTAAACATTGCGTTAAGGTCTGGGACAGTGCCTAAGGAGTGGGAAACTGGGGTGGTGGTCCCCATATTTAAAAAAGGGGACCAGAGAGAGTGTGTGCTAATTACAGGAGCATCACACGACTCAGCCTCCCTGGTAAAGTCTACTCCAGGGAGCTGGAAAGGATGGTTTGGCCGATAGTAGAACCTTTGATTCAAGAGGAACAATGCGGGTTCCGTCCTGGTCATCAAACAACCGGCCAGCTCTTTACTCTCACAAGGAAGAGGAGCTCTTGTCCCAAGTGAAGGAGTCCAAGTACCTAGGGGTCTTGTTTATGAGTGAGGAGACAATGGAGCATGAGACTGGCCGGAGAACCGGCACAGCAGGGGTGGTATTGCATTCGCTCTACCGTACTGCTGTGACGAAAAGGGAGCTAAGCCAAAAGGCGAAGCTCTTGATCAACTCGCTTCGTTCCTACTCTCTCCTATGGTCACGAGGGTTGGGTCATGACCGAAAGAATCCGCAAAGAGCTCAGAGTAGAACCGCTGCTCCTTTGCATTGAAAGGAGCCAGCCGAGGTGGTTTGGGCGTCTGTAAGGATACCCCCTGTGCAGGTGTTCCAGGCACATCCATCAATAATAATACAACAATACATCAATAACAAATTATCATCCTTACCTCCTTGGAATCCCGAGAGTTTTCAAAGTAGACAAAGGCAAAACCTCTGGAGCGACGTGACTGTTGGTCATATACAATGTTGACGTCAGACAGAGGGCCATATTTAGAGAACACCTCCCTCAGATCCTTCTCAGTGGTATAAAGACTCAATCCAAATACACCCAAACATGTGTTGGGGTCTGGATTTGCCTGCAACAGAAAAAAGAATTGACGTAACACCAACACACACACATACAGCCTGTAATCCAATGAAATTGGGACATTGTGTAAAATGTAAATAAAAACAGAATACAATGATTTGCAAATCCTCTTCAACCTATATTCAAAAGAATACACCACAAAGACAAGACATTTAATGTTCAAACTGATAAACTAAACTTAAATATTTGCTCATTTTGAAATGGATGCCTGCAACACGTTTCAATATAGCTGGGACACTGGTATGTTTACCAGTGTGTTACATCACCTTTCCTTCTAACAACACTCAATAAGTGTTTGGGAACTGAGGACACTAATTGTTGAAGCTTTGTAGGTGGAATTCTTTCCCATTCTTGCTTGATGTACGATTTCAGTTGTTCAACAGTCCGGGGTCTCCACTGTCATATTTTGCGCTTCGTAATACACCACACATTTTCAATGGGCGACAGGTCTGGACTGCAGGCAGGCCAGTCTAGTACCCGCACTCTAACTACAAAGCCACACTCCTGTAACACGTGCAGAACGTGGCTTGGCATTGTCTTAAGCAGGGTCGTCCCTGGAAAAGACGGTGCTTGGATGGCAGCATGTGTTGCTCCAAAACCTGGATGTACCTTTTAGCATTGATGGTACACAGATGTGTAAGTTGCCCACACCATGGCCACTAACACACCCCCATACCATCACAGATGCTGGCTTTTAAACTTTGTGCTGGATGGTCTTTTTCCTCTTTTGTCCGGAGGACACGACGACTATGATTTCCAAAACCAATTTGAAATGTGTACTCATCAGACCACAGCACACTTTTCCGCTTTGCGTCTGTCCATTTCAAATGAGCTTGGGCCCAGAGAAGGGTGCGGTGTTTCTGGATGTTGTTGATGTATGACTTTCGCTTTGCACGGTAGAGTTTTAACTTGCAATTGTAGATGTAGCGACGAACTGTGTTACCTGACAATGGTTTCCTGAAGTGTTCCTGAGCCCACGCGGTAAGATCCTTTACACAGTGATGTTGATTATTAATGCAGTGTCGCCTGAAGGATCGAAGATCACGCGCATTCAATGTTGGTTTTCGGCATTGCCGCTTACGTGTAGAAACGTCTCCAGATTCTTTGAAGCTTCTAATACATTGTTCTTAAACTGATGGACTATTTTGTTCACAAGGTGGTGATCCTCACTCCATCTTTGCTTGTGAACAGCTGAGCTTTCTGGGGATGCTCCTTTTATACCCAATCATAACAACTCCATAAGCATTTGGGAACCAAGGACACTAATTGTTGAAGCTTTGTAGGTGGATATACAACCCCGATTCCAATGAAGTATTCTGTTTTTAATTTACATTTTACACAATGTCCCAACTTAAATGAAATTGGTGTTGTGCACACACACACATATATATACATATATATATATATATATATATAAAAACATGAAAGTAAATGGGTTTGGCAAATCATGAAATCATGATTTGAATTTGGGGTCATTGGATTTTTTTTTTTTATCCCTGCAAAAGAACTTTGAAAATTATGCTCCGACAATTCATAAACATTACACACACACACACACCACGTAAAAATACCCTGTTGTTCGTACCCTGTTGCCAACGTGTCTGCGACGACTGGACATGGGGGAATGGCTGTGGCTCCGACGCCGACGGTGTTCCCCACTCCGAGATCGGCTGCGGGAACGCCGGTGGTAAGAACGGGAGCGAGAGCGAGAGTAGTAACGTCGTGAGCTTCGATAGGAACGGGATCTGGGAAGAATTCACCGCAAACATCAGTAATAATTTATTTACCCATGATACATACAAAAATCAAACATATAAGGTAGTGCCTGATTTGACATGTTGGGACAAACACTGGAAAAGGGAAGCACTTTTCACAATATGCATGTATGTTAGACAAAAAAAGTTTTACCTTGAATGGGAATGAGAGTGAGACCTGGACCGGCGTGAGCCATCCTTAGAGCGTGCTGGGGAATGGCTAGTAGATTTCTGAGAACCACGTGGGGTAACACTCCTTGAGCCAGCATGCGAGTCCTACAGGTCAGATACAAAGGTTAAATTCACTCTAAAAGCAAATGTGTACCAAGCAACAAGAATAAAGAGTAGATAGGAGACTGCACCCATCCTCTATCTCTACATACACCTTTCAGAAGGACTTCTTGACGTTTTTCAATTTAATTTGTGTCACTGATAATTTAATAATTTGCTCAGGTAATGTACAAGGCACATATTTAAGATAAGAAAATAATGTAGCTGAAACATAAGTTGCACATAAAAACAACAACCTGAACAGTTTGGATATATTGGCCAGTGTTTGTGATAAAAGAAATAACATGCATGCTTTAAAGAAATGACAGTAATAACATAGCAGACTATTAGGAAATTACTCATACCCTGGAAAACTTCTGATCTTAACTTCATTACTTCAAAACAACCACTTTTCTTCTTTCTTCTGTTTGACATTATGACTTCCTCCTCTTCCCCATTTATCATCTGCCATTACAACACTAGTAGCAGGGACTGATCTTGATTGCGTCTGCATCCAAACGCCAATACATTAGCATGCATCAACACCATCAGCTTCAAACATTAACAACTTCGTATGTGAAACGTCTTCTGTGTTTTTCTTTCTTCCAAACTCAACCTTAACAAAGAACAAACAAGGGTGATAAGACATACTGGTTTCTGGAAAACACTAAAGTTACAAAGAAAACAACAGCACAACAGTCGACACGCAAATCTTGTGTTTTTTTTTTTTTTTGTTTGTTTTGTTTTTTACATTTGAGCTGAATTAGTGATAGATTCAGATTTATGGCATTCCTAATAAAACTGAGTAAAAGTAAACGTAATATTTAACAGCAGTAATGTTATCTTTTAGCTTAGCATGATCTGGTGGCGCCGACATAGGCCCAAATCTTTAGCTAACAGCTAACGTTAGCTAGCGATTGATCGGATTTTTACGATGTAATAAGCATTCGTACTACGACTCAACCCAAAGCTAAGGATGTCCACACGTCGTTCGTGTTTGAGACCAGCTGCTGCAGCAAAATAATTGGCATTAACAAGTTGTATATTAGACTTGCAAAAGCAGCTACTTAACGTTACCTACAACTTCGCATTTAGAGCCATAACTCACCTGCTCTCTAAAATCTCTCTCGTTGTCGCTCATTTTAATATAACTACTGCGCAGTCAAATTATAAGCAATCACCTATCCACTAACAACGTTAAACACCCGCTAAAAATAAGAAAATAACACAAGATATATTACGCCCCGCCCACGAATCGTCCAGAACACATTCTTCTTTTAAACAGGCCCTTATATCTCATTTGAAGTTGCATTACCGCCACCTACTGGACGGGAGCGTGGGCACGATACTCAGGAAACCCACCCAAGCACTCACAAAACATACATCTCATACGTAGGTATTATATATATATATATATATATATATATATATATAAATATATACACACACACACTTATCACACCAAACTTGGTGTGATTGGTGAGTAATCAACCATATTTTATGTCAGAAATGAGGTCCAGGTTATTACAAAAGCATTTCTCCTTTAATTCAGGTTGGCATGTCTGTCTGTTCGCTGTTTAAGAGTGCAAATATGTTGGCTTTTTGTGCAGCAGATAAACAATCCTTCAAATAGTTTTACAAGCATCAAATTCAGCACAAATACAGCTGGAGCAAAATTAATGGTGCAGATGCCCCTCAAGTAGGCTGCGAAAGGAGAAAGATGATTTCTGGAGTGAGTTAGATGAGGTGGCGGAGAGTGTGCACAAGCATGAAAGAGTGGTGATAGGAGCGGACTTCAGTGGGCATGTGGGTGAAGGGAACAATGGTGATGAGGAAGTAATGAGAAGATATGGTATCAAGGACAGTAATGTGGCTGTGGTGAATACCTACTTTAAGAAAAGGGAGGAGCACCAGGCAGGTGACATAGAAGAGTGTGGGAAGGTGCACGCAGGTGGACTACATTCTTTGTTGGAGATGCAAGCTAAAAGAAATTGGAGACTGTAAGGTTGTGGCAGGAGAGAGTGTAGCAAGACAGCATAACATGGTGGTTCGTAGGATGACTTTACAGGTGAAGAAGAGAGTACTCAGCAAAGGATCAGATGGTGGAAGCTGAAGAAAGAAGACTGTTGTGTGAAATTCAGTGAGCAGGTGAGAGAGGCACTGGATGGAGGGAAAGCAATTTTGTACAACTGGAAACTTACTGCAGATGTGGTGAGGGAGACAGCTAGGAAGGTAGTGGATGTGACATGGTCTTGGTAGTGGAACGAAGATGTCCAGGAAAGCATAAGGAGAAAGAGGTTGGTGAAAAGAATTGGGATAGTCAGCGAATGAAGAAAGTAAACAGGAGTACAAGGACATGGAAGGTGACAGGCGAAAAGAGAAGTGGCAAAAGCTAAGGAGAATAAAGCTAAGAAGGAATATAGTGAGCTGCATAAGACGTTGAATAGTAAGGAAGGAGAAAAGGACTTGTACCAACTGGCCAGACAAAGGGACAGAGCTGGAAAGGATGTGCAGCAGGTTAAGGTGGTAAAAGATGCAGATGGTAATGCACTGACAAGAGAGAAGAGTGTGCTGAGAATTAAGGTGGAGGGAATATTTTGAGGAGCTGATGAAGAAATTGAGAGAGAGAAAATGCTGGATGATGTGCAGAGTAAATCAGGAAGTGCAAGAGATTAGTAAGGATGAACTGAGGGCAGTGGAAAGAGTGAAGAGTGGAAAGGCAGTTGGTTCAGATGACATTCAGTGGAGGAATACAAGTGTCTAGGAGAGACAGCATTGGATTTTCTAACCAGATTATTTATAAAATCTTGGAAAGTGAGAGGATGCCTGGAGTGGAGATGACCACCTTAGTATTTCTTGTTTTTCTTGTTGCTTAATGCTGTCAAATTATACCGTATTTGTTGTCTTTCTGCTGCTTAATTTTTTTTTTTTTTTTTCTTTGTTTGAGGTGCTGCTCCATCCAGAAGTGGGAGTAGGTGTCTTCTTCTGCAGGCCTCCCGTCCTGTGCAGCAGCATGGACTCCCAAAATTTCCTGTATATTTGTATTGTCAAGTGTGTCGGTAGCATGACCCAAGCAGAGGGTCACCCCTTTGAGTCTGGTCTGCTTGAGGTTTTTTCCTCAAATCATCAATGGGAGTTTTTTCCTTACCACTGTCACCTGTGTGCGTGCTCTAGGGGGCTGGTAAGGTTAGACCTTACTTGTGTGAAGCGCCTTGAGGCAACTTTGTTGTGGTTTGGTGCTATATAAATGAAATAAAATGAAAAGATGAAGTGCGCTGGTTCCTATTTTTAAGAACAGTGATGTGCTACAGTCACTACAGAGGCATAAAGTTGATCATCCACAGTATGAAGTCATGGGAAACAGTAGTAGAAGCAAGGCTTAAAAAACAGATGAAGATATATGAGCACTATGATTTGATGCAGAGAAAGAGCATTACATATGCAATGTTTGTTCCGAGAATACTGATGGAAAAGTATAGAGAAGGGCAGGAGTAGTTACATTTTGTTTTTGTGGATTTAGAGAAAGCTTATGATAGGGTGCCAAGAAAAGAGTTGTGGTATTTTATGAGGATGTCTGGAGTGGCAGAGAAATATGTGAGGGTAGTGCAGGAAATGCAGAAGGATAGTGTGACAGCGATGAGATGTGCAGTAAGAGTCACAGATTCTTTCAAGGTGGAATTACACCAAGGATCAGCTCCGAGTCCTTTCTTGTTCACAATGTTGATGGACAGGTTGACGGATGACAGACAGGAATCTCCATGGACTATGATGTTTGCAGATGACATTATGATCTGTAGTGAGAGTCGAGAGCAGGTCGAGTTTAGCCTTGAAAGGTAGAGATATGCTCTGGAGAGAAGGGGAATGAAAGTCAGTAGCAGCAAGACTGAATACATGTGTGTGAATAAGAGGAAGCCCAGTGGAATAGTGTTGTTACAAGGAGTAGTGGTGAAAGTATATGAGTTTAAATACTTGGGTCAGCTGTCCACAGTAATGGAGAGGGTAGTAGAAAGGTGAAGAACCGTGTGCAGGCAGGGTGGAAAAAGGTGGCAGGAGTGATTTGTGACAAAAGAAGATCTGCAAGAATGAAGGGGAAAGTCTACAAGACAGGAGTGAGACCAGCTATGTTGTACAGCTTAGAGATGGTGGCACTAACAAAAAGACAGGAGGCAGAGTTGGAGGTGGCAGAGCTGAAGATTGTGTGATTTTCTTTGGGAGTGATGAGGATGGCCAGATTTAGGAATGAACATATGAGAGGGACAGCACAGGTCGAACGGTTTGGAGACAAAGTCAGAAAGGTGAGATTGAGATGGTTTGGGCATGTGCAGAGCAGGGACCCAGCATATATAAGGAGAAGGATGCTGAGGATGGAGCCACCAAACAGGAGAAGAGGGAGGCCAAAAAGGTTTATGGATGTGCTGAGGGAAGACAGGCAGGTGGTTGGTGTGACAGAGGAAGTTATAGAGAACAGGGTGAGATGGAAACAATTGATCTGCTGTGGCGACCCCTAATGGGAGCAGCCAAAAGCAGAAGACATAATCAGATAGTACTGTTTACAATGCTGTCAGTCATGGCTGGACCCCCATTACCCCTTGGCCACATTTGCTACAAGAGACAGAAGCAAATTGACCAGCTGCCATTCATTTTCAATCAGTGTTTTTCATCTACAAGACACTATGCTGCCAGCTTGGCAGGGCCACTATAGACCAATAGAGAAGTCTATTTTATGCAAATACTGAGTGATGGGACAAGGCAACTGCAAGTCTAAGTGAAGGCAGTGTGACATACATTGGTTACAGTTATTCATAATAAAGTTAATGTTTAAATTGCAAAACATATACACATACACACACCCTTACTAGGTGAATACATCTTATCTGCAGATATAAGCTTCTGCAAGATGAAGATAATAGTGTTAACTCGTGCACAGACACATCTCAGTGCATCTTTCAGAAATATTGCATAATTGGAGTTTTGCAAATCTTCAGTAGTAATTGCTGAACTCCTGGTTAATGCAACTGTTCTCTTATTTTTAACACCGTACAGTTCTGCCTGTGTCACCTTTGCAGCAGTTCATTTGAGCTGTGAAGCTGATGCATTAAACTGTTCCCCCTTTTATTTTTCACACTTTAGATATATGGTCACTCGTATTTTTATTTATGCTAATAAATTAATATTTTAAATTTAAAAACACAGACAATATACAGAAGCATGTCATACAGTATCTATTTGGTCATTATTTTTGGATTTATTTTGAAATTTCTAAACAGCAGCAGATAATTCAAAAAAATTTTTGTGGGGGCTTTTTGTCAACTTAAGGAATATATTTACATGCATCCCTTTTACATCCCTATCCAAAGTATCGTAACAAGTCTGCGCTGCTGATGTAAGATCACTTGATCTCACTTAAGACATTTGGATGACAATAAGTTACTTGAAACTTTTTGTTTTACAAGATTATTGTCTTGCTTGCAAATGTTGCAGGTGGCACCTTATCTTTGCTCTTCTTTTCACGCAAATATGTGATTTCTTACAAAATATAGCAATCACTCTTGAAATGTTAAGCAGCACCTGAAAGGTAAATCCGATCATAATGTACATAAATGAAAAGTGACCTAAAAAAATAGTGACCAGTAACCAATTTTTAATTGTAAACTTATATTTGTCTACTTTTACCTCCTGTATTTAATATTTGGTTGGTTTAAGTTATTAGAAATATTTATCTATTTCCTACTTGTGTTAGACTTCTTTTTAAATAGGGGTTTTCTATTTTATGCAGTTTAGTGGTGTTTTATTTTGTATTGTCTTTTTTCTTATACTTCATGAGAACCGCTATTTCAAATTTGTTATCCTCAGCAGTTATTTACACTTTTATTTTACATGTTGGCTATTTACTTAGGCTTGCAACAGACTGGTGTCCTGTCCAGGGTGTACCCTGCCTCACGCCCTGTGACTGCTGGGATAGGCTCCCATGACCCTTAATTGGAGTAAGCGGTTATAGAAAATGGATGGATGAGCTTTTTAGCTAATAATAATAAATCCACAAAAGGCTATCCAGGGTGTACCCCGACTCCTGCGAAAGCAATCAAAACATTGTCTCAAGCAATGCTCAAACTAATAAATACAATACAAATATATAATACAAATGTTCCAGATTTTTTTTTTTTTGTTACAAAGTATGTATAGGAGGCATTTTCTTATACCTTAAAAAAAAGGTCACATCTAAATAGATAATCAATGTAGTAGTTACTGTTAGTTTTGTTCACAAACATGGGAGAAAGGGGAATATTGTCAAAATTGCTGACCTGCAACAACTTCCTTCAGCATACCTCACTGAAGTATTTAAATTCCTCAGTTTCTTAATGCAGACAAAAGAATGCTTTGCTTTGAATTCCACTCCAAACAGCTGAAGGCACTTTCAGGTAAAACCCCAAAAACAGTAAGACTCATAATCCAAAGTCAATTAAACAAAGCATTCAGTCAGTAGTGTCAAAGCATGGGCAAAACATACATTCCTGAATCCTTCCACCCCAATAAGCTCTCTAATTACAATTTAGAGATTACAAAACTGTTAATGTCTCTGAAAGATAAAACAATTTTAAGACAAGTCTTTGATTTTCCAGACTGCTGCTGCTGCTGCGCAGCAATGGAGTTCAGTCAGAAAATACCATTCTTTGGCCCATTCAGTTCTTCACTGCCCAGCAGTTATCGTGCACAGATGTTGCTGCTCTAGATCAAGTCTGGGCTGTTAGGTGGATAGTGACCGACAGAAGATTATAGTCACCCTCTACAGCAACTTCTGATTGAGGATTTCCCAAATGATGAGCTTCCTGAAGAGAGGCATGTGGCACTAGGAACGAAAACAGATGCAGCGGTACATGTTTATGACAAACATCATCATCTGTGTCATATTAAAAACTTAATCATTCTACCTGTTTGAAAGTGAGAGGCTTTCCTTTTGCAATGTATTCTGCATATTTACAGGCAAAAACTCCACAGTCGCTGCCATTTTTTTGCTGGGGAATCTCCTGTTACAGGATGCACAGAATGAAGCAGATTAATTTTACATATGTATGGGGTGGAGAAGAAAAACTGAAAGTGTGTTTCGGCCGTCGTCTCAGACTTACACTGGCCTTCATACTACCCACAGTCCACTTGGCACTGTCAAGCTCTCTGCCCTTCTTTGCTCTGTGCTCTTCCTTAAGATAGAGGCTAGAAAATAAGCACAGTGAAATCATTCTCTACTTACAAAGACAGAGGGCATTTTAAGAAGAAGAAATAAACACAGTGAAGACTCACAGTAAAAGACTGCAAATGTCATCATGTCTCTGGCCCATTGAGTCGTAGGACTTCACTGTTCTCAATTTAACGTCTATCACCTAGAAAGAGAGCGATGCTGTTACAAAGTAAATATCTGTATGACTTATCACACTGCTTATTTGTGCTGTTCTTGGATTGTGAGTCAAACAAATCTAACGGAAAGAAATTATTTTTTATTGATTTCCATCATTTTGTAGACTACAGATTAGGACTGGGTGATAAAACAGTCACAATAATGTACCATAATAAAATTTACCATGATAATGACAAGCTAGGGATGTTTATCCACGATGTGGCCAGAACTAGCAGCCCACTGAGCAACAGAAATAAACATGAAGATGAGACCGAGAGCGAGAGAAGCCAGTCAGGGGCACGAAAGTTTGTGTGAAAATGAAAATGCATCCTCTAAAGCTGAGGAAATTGACAGCAAATGAAGTAATATAACAAAGTGTTGTAGTTACACTGATACTTATATATATATAAAAAAAAAAAAGATACATAGGTTCCTTTGGGTCAAAAAACTGCCATAATTTTGGCTCACTAAAGTCATCAAGTGACACAAAAGGAGAAATGGACACACCTCTCTTCTTGCCTTTTCACAATAAAAGCTGTAGCAAGGCACTGCTGCTACAACCTTTCATGCATTGGCCATCCATTTCACATTCATACAATGGGCCTCATGTATCAATGTTGCGCACTTGTGGCGTAAATTTACGTCGTAAACTTGAAATACACCAAAGTCGCCATGACATGTATCAAGCAGTGCGCACCTGCCCATTTCTGGCGTACGCCTGACGTGATCTTGATAAATGCGGCGGGTGGAAACGATCGTAATTATAATAAACACGCCCATAAATATTCAGACTCCGCTTCAGACACACCCTCATTTTACGACACTGAAGCCGGAAAGACGGCAATGAAAAAGAACTCCACCAATCACGACGCGTGCCAATAGAGCGTCAAAAGCAGCCGTCGTATCAACTGTTTTGTAGTATATAATCAATAAAGTGTTACAGTGGTCCCTCAATCGCTGGAGTTACGTTCTAAAAAATAGCCCGTAATACGCGAAACCGCGACGTAGTCAGCGTTATTTTTTACAATTATTATAGACGTTTCAAAGCTGTAAAACCCCTCACTACACAGTTTATACACTTTCTCAATCAGGCATGAACATTTTCTCACTTTTCTCTCATGTGTAAGCACTCTCAAAGTTCAAACCTTAGTAGGAAAATACCAAACTGTTTTCAGGCTCAAACATTTTTTTGAGAAATAAAAATAGAACGTTTTCCTATAAATAATTATGATGGCATTTAGAACTAACAAATTAATTTTAACGACCAACGAACGAGGTCGGACACATTAAGAAATTATTAATAGTGACTGACCAGTATTTCACAGATCGCTCCTCTGCGTCCTGACGCCGCGCCTTTTTCCACTCACACCTGGCTGCAGGTGTGTGTTTCCGTGTGACAAACACAGTTATGAGTAGTTGTTGGCGCTCTTTTCTCTTCTGGGCAACAAGATTCTAATAAACAGACACGCAGAACACGGTAAAAAAAAAAAAAAAAAGGCATGCAAAATTGGACTAAATACTCCGCGAGACTCCGAGACCACGACAGGTGAACGGCGTTATAGTGAGGGACCACTGTATTCTCTTTTCACGTCAATAATTCTTGACATGTGGATATTTGCTCGCTCAATTAATAAGACACGCCTAATCTGTCAGATTTCTTTATTTTTTAAATGTATTTCTGTATTTATTTTATTGTGATAACCGAATGGAGATGACAAAACCTGGTTGCAGCACGGGTGAATTAAGGGAATGACGAAACTACAGTTGTTATTATCAATTTCATAGTCTAAAACGATCACACCACATGAAGTTAAGCTCAGCGCTGCTCTGGCTCCAGGCTCGAAGTCTGGAAAAAAAGGCGAGCAGCGCTGTCTTTGCAGTCAGCGCTGTAGCCACGGATCATGCTCCATAACAATCCTGCAAAGGCGGGACTTGTATTGATTATTATGTAGTATAATCAGGAAAGTGTTATTTATGTAACATATGCATTGATTTGTATAATGGCACTGTTTATCATGTTGATCATCTTCATTTTTATGTGGATTCCAGCGCTGGTTCATTTTGGTGTATAATTTATGTCACCTCTCGACCTGGTGTATATTTTCAGCGCAGCGTACGCCAACGACCACATTGATAAATGCCAAGTAGCGCAGCCGTTTTGGCGTACACCCCATATACGCTCAAATATCGCCGTACGCAACGTTGATACATGAGGCCCAATGTGATTCCCAAAATAAAATACAATAAAAAAAGACAAAGGTTTAACCAATGATTCCTGTAGATTCTTCAGTTTTATGATTATCTTCAAACTCGCATTATTAAATATAGGTAATGAGCAATATGGAAAGATTCAAATTTTTGTCATATCACATTGCTGCAGCTGTAAACTGTACCAATCTGTGTTGTTTTAGTGTCGTAAGTTAGGCATATGGAAGAAAAGATTGTAGTTCTTGGCACTGTGACTCACAGTTATCGCCCAGTGGACACCCAGGTGCAGAGGTACTAGGATAAGGTCATAGAGGAAGATGTCAACAGTTTTGGTCCAGCGTTTGACAGCAGAGTGTCCTCCAGGCTGTCCACCGCTTCCACCCTGCAGCTTAGGTAAGAAGAAGGTGCTGAACGAGTAAACTTTTAATCCTGGCGTTTCACCAGAGCACCGCTCCATCACCAGTGAAAGGTAGAAGTTCATCACCTAGGAGGAGGAAATGAGAAAAAAACAGAAAGGGACACTTTTTGAGAGTATATAAGAGCAAGCAACCCTGACGTTTTGGAGAAGCTGTCCTCACATGCACGCATGGAGAGCATTTTGTCTTTTCCGCATTCTGCCGCAAGCAGGTGCTTCTATTTTTAGACGTGCACGAGACGGTGATGGAAGACATAATATATACATATATAATATATGTATGTACACACACACACACACAGTGCTCTATGGAAATAATTACCAGTAAAAAATACATAAAACATTTGAAAAATAAATACACAAAGATGTGGACAGAAGTCTTTGGCCATGCAGATATCTCTGTAGGAGAATGAAGTTCTGAGTCAATAGGGTCCTGGTGCATAGTGGCTTATGTTATGCTTGTGAGACGGACACTAACTAGTGACCTAAGGCCACAACTGGATATCTTTGGTAATAGGTGTCTTCGGAGGATCCTTGGGTATTGCTGGAATGACTACATCAAACCAGCAGTTACCTAAGGAGACTAAGATGAGTATTATTGCATTATAAAAGAGCATCAGCTTCAACATTTTAGTCATGTGGCACATTTCTTTGTGCATGGTCCAGCACATAGGTGCCAGAAGGCCGGACTGTGCCGCTCACTGCTCCGAGTGGTCGGATTGTGTCTAACTGTAATTAGGATTGGTTAAATGCAGAGGACAAAATTTGTTGCATGTATGTACAATGACAATAAAGGCTCTATTCTATTCTGAGTGTTGAAGGCCTTAGTGGTTGGAGAAGGCCAAGGGGACATCCGTGCTTGACGTAACTGCAGCAGATAGATGTTTATTTTAGAGATGTGGGGATGGACCAATTATCTATCTCTGTGGTTGCTATCCAGGACCCAAGGTGGTTCCATGGTATTGTGGATGCAGCAAGCATGGCAGCAGTGCATGCTCCGAGACAAGACTTGCACAAAGTGTCAATCACTGAAGCATCTGGCTGGGAAGCTAAGACATTTCAATGATGGTTCATTTCATCACCACTCTCCTTTAAAGAGGAAATGAGAAGACAGATTATTTTATATATGACTGAAAATGCCTCTAGCTTCAAAAGATGTTGATGAGCTATTGCCTTTAATTGCATAACTTGCTGAAAAATATTGTTATTCATGTTGTCAACAACATAATATAAACAGTCGAACTACTGCTATTGACATAGGACACGACAAAGCATTTAAAGACAGACAACTGACATCACATAAACTCTTAAATTGTCTTGACAACCTTACTTCATACCTCATCGTTGAGCCAGCCCCCTTCTTGTAGAGTAGATAAGTCTCGTCGTGTGATGCATAGTTTGAATGCTGCACTTAAAACAAGGTTTGGATCACTCTGAGCCAGAGCACAACTCACCTCCGCTGCCATTTCCTACACAGACAATAAATGTAATGACTGAAAATAAATGACATCAATGCTTTCTTCAGTGTCTTCATTAGAACATTTCATCTCACCTTAGTTAGTCTTGGTATGTCCTCATCACTGTGCCTTACATGAGCAGAATGTGTATCAACCAACGTGATGGCAGGAGTTTCTCTCTCTGCTAGACTAAGACGAGTAGCTACCTCTGCAGAAAGGTCCAACTCTGCTGCTTGCTTCTGCTCCAACACAAACATCACATAAATAATGGATTTTCATCATTCTTCAAGCATAATGGGATCTGAAACATGTTACGATATGCTCAGAGGAAGAAAATACCACCTTTGGGTTTCTAACATGTGGCGTGTCCTCAAATGCACCACTGCATGTCTTAGTGAAAATCAACCCACTCCTCCTGGACATGAATCACATGATGAGAAAAATAAAGAAAATGGACCAAATCCACAGTGTTCTTCAACATACATAGCAGACTGATTACCAACCTGTCTTTAGTTGAAGATGGATGTCTCCATGTAAACATGCTTGGGGCAGCTATGCAACATAGAGAAAACATAACTTCACTCATGTTGACATATTTCAATCATTATTAAACAATGCCTGTGCTAACTTTGTATAAATTATCTCTGTCATGTGGAAGTGGTTGCTTTCAATATAGCAGTACTGGAAGAACACAGAATTAGGACAATGGTGGTTTTCTAAGTTTTCTGAAGCTGAAAGAAAAGTAAATATTCACATTTGTAAAAAGTGGAGAAACAGTGACATGTTGCTCCGTATCTGCTGGATAATTAAGTTGACTATTACTGAAGCACCTGTTGTCTTACCTTTCACATTTGCAATCCAGTGGCCATAAGTGACTAATGCAGTTATTCATGAAGCTGTATCAATATTTTTAGACTCAAAAAGTAACTGGACAATTAACAGTTAAGCTGTTTCTTGTCCAGGTGTGTGTTTCCATGCTTCATTATTTCAGTTATGAGTAAAGCGATAAAGCTGTTGAGTGGATTTCAAGTATTAAGTTAGCATTTGGACCAGTTGCTGTTATCTTTCTATATAAAATGAAAAGCCCTGAAAGTGATTTTTAATTTATAATACGACTCATTTGCTGTTAACTAGAGTAATCTGTGCCAGCAGTTAAAGTATTTGTCAATGACAATACACAGGGCAAGTCAGTCTGTGTGGTAAATAACTCAGTGTGTTTACCTGCGTGTCCCATCTTCGTGGATGATGATTCAAAGACACTTCCTGGGACCTTCGTTCTGTGTTCAGTTTGCAATATGTCTCTGGGAACAAACAAAAAAGAAGAAAAAAAGTCAGGGGGTTGATCAGCTCATCACTCGGACTATGTCATATGTAATGATGATGTACTAAAACAAACTTCACTTAAAACCACTCTGCACTCACTCTTGTGGCTTTGCTTGGTTAAAAGGCAGGGGCTGACTTTTGCTGTATTTCTCAGTCACCATCTCCAGTAAGCGCCTGTAGTGCTCTTTATTATTCTGCTTTATCGCCTGCAGACAGATTACAAGCATGAAATAATACAATATGATCCATTATCAAATTACTCCAGTGTAGCCCAGGTTCTCAACACTGACCATACATGTCCCAACAAAATAATTCCACTTGGCATAAACATGACAAATCAGTCAGCAGAATCTCATCTTAAAAGGCAGGGATGTTCTTGTGCAGTTTACCTCTTCGACAGTGAGACTGGGCTTATGGCAGCGATTGTGTCCAGAGCTGCTGCAGGCGGGATCAAAGTTTGTGGTTCCCAACCTCACAGCAGGCCGAGAGGGCAGCAGCTGGATGGAACCCTGTCTCTCCCTGTCAGCACTGGATTCAAAGAGGGTGTGAACATTACCAAGGGAGAAAGAACAGGCACACTGCTTCTTCAGTATCTCTACAACCATACTTGCAGCTAATTGAACGCATTAGCGGCAAATCAGCTGTGTTAGTATCACATATTCATAACACTTGCCGATATCTCCTCATCAAAGGAGGTAAGGAGCTCTGATAGGGGTTTTTACCACCTTTCTCCCCCTCAGTGACTCCACCCACAGGTTTATCTGCAAGGAAATAATAAAAAGTAAAGGTCAGGTTGGAAATGGAAATAAATAAGAATAAAGCAATGAAAGGAGATGGCACATAACTATATTCCTTTATTAATGACTCTTCTTACCCATCCTCCAATCAGCACTGTTCATCCATGAGCTGTGGAGCTCATCTATCCCCATCAGAGTGACTGGCTGGATAAACAGAAAAAGCACATTAAACAGCAACATGTAGATAAGATAGCAGTAGTGGGTATAAATAATTAGGCAAACTAAATACAAAAGTTCTGTCACAGTTCACTAGCATCCTTTGACATAAGCAAATCACTGCATCCACCTGAATCCATGGGCCGAGCAGGTTCAGTACTACTTACAATCCAGTCTCAGTATACCATGCCATAAACAAAAATCTATGAATCTTCCCAGTGTGGCAACTATAACCAGGTATCTGCTGCACTACTTATTCAGAACTATCTGCTGAAGTTCTGCAGGACCGCAAACGCCTTTTCACCACCTCCCCCATTCTTTTTACCCCATAGCATTCAATCATAGATAGGTTAAAAAAAAAAATCCAATTTTGGAGTCTTTATGATCAAAGAATGTCGTATACTTTTCGATATGACTGGAATATTTTGATCTTTTGACCCCTGTGCAATCCTTCAGTGACCTATAGCTACCACGCTGGGAAGACTGTCATACACTTTTACGTTGGTATACTGAGGCTGGACTGCAAGCGTTTAGTCCCCTTAAATGGTAACGATTACATCAAAATTGGCTTTGGGCTTAAAAATACCTGTGCAATAAAATTGACCAACTGTAATGACATTAAAGACAGCTGTGTTCACACTACAGTACATTACAAAACAGTGCAGTCATTCTTAACTGACAGCTTGCCTTTTACAGTTAACTAGTATTGCACACAAAACTCTTCTTGTTATGACATTAGCAAGGACAGATATGAACACCATGTCTTTAAAAACCTCAGTTACAGGAGAAATTTACAGGAATAAAATACACTGCACACATCCGGCCTTCTCCAAATGTGACAAAACGGTAAGACGGATCACAAACCTGGGTCTCTTCATACTGTCTGTGCTCCTCAGAGCTGGTTGTCAGCGGATTACGCAGTCTAAGCAGACTTGCTACCCCGGTCACAGTCTTCTTCACAAAACTAATAACTACATCTGAAACAGAGGATCACAATTCAGCATGTTCATATCTGACGATTTCTTCCTTTCAGAAACGACGCCAAGATGTTACATTTAATTATTTTTACAAACCTCGCCTGCGTCTTTTCACCTCTACCTGCTCGCTTTGACAAACACTGTCAACACTGAAATAAAAGAAAGCAAATCAAAGTCTGAAGAGAAAGTGATACTGAGAACCTGTGTGTGAGACAGAATTATGAGAACTGTTGCATTAAGTAGGAGTGTAACAGATCACAAAGGCCGTGGCTACGTGTACAGACCTGTATCTACAGAGACCATTCTAAAGATACGGAGGGTATTCCACGGTGACGTTATGTCTTACCGACCAATCAGAATGCGCAAATATGTCCGTACCCGTGCGCACCTGTCATTATTGTATGTGTCGCTTAAGGCTTAAAGCCTTTGAAACAATCCCTGTAAGCCTTAACTTTCACAGTCTGCTAATGCTACTGTATACGAAATTCAGTGGGAGCGGTGTGAGTTTGGTACTTGGAATTTTTGCCCCCGTTTGACCCACGCATTCGCAGATGCGTTACATACTTCGCTTATTCTCCTCGGTCCGTACCTTTAGTAGTCCCACACAAGATACGGATATACGTATCCTTAGCCACTTCGGATCACAAAACCCAGCCTTTGGATCTGGTCACTGTTTTCAGTCAGGGTTTGCAAAAAGAACTTAAAGAACAATAAAAACAAGGATCATTTGCTTATGGTACTCAATGAAAATGAGATGTTCAATCTTTAAATTATTTTTTTTTCATATAAATCTGTAATATTAAACTGCAATATGAACAGTACTGAAGATAAAGATATCCTTTGTCAAAATCATTTAAAAAAAATGTGATAAAGCAAGTTTTTTCCCATTTGGGTCGACTCCACATCGCCACAGCAAATCAAATACAGCACGTTTGCACTTTGATTTGGTTTAACACCGGATTCTCTTCCAGACGTAACTCTACATTATCCAGAAAACACTCATGGGTAGTCTTGAACCAGGATCCATTGTTTGTTTGTTTTTTTTTTGTAAACCATGCACTGACTACATAGCCATATTAATAACATTCATACGTAGCGCAGCCTCATGGTCAGTGTTGCCACAGTTACTTTGAAAAGTTACTTTATTAGTTACTTTATACACTTCATGAGCAGCTTTATGCAATTACTTTATTGGGAGCTCCCAACAACTTGCAACTAATACGTAATGTAACTAATATGGTAACTAGTAATCTAACTTGATTACTCTTAAGAGCTTAAAAATAACCAAGTCAGATTACGAGTTACTTTATGAGTTACATTCAGCAGCTGCTAATGAAGTAGCTACATAAATTAAGTGTAAAATGTAACTGTATAAAGTAACTAATAAAATAACTTTTCAAACTTACTTTGGCAACACTACTTGTGGTGATCACGTGGCCTATATTGACCAATGAGAAACGCTGAGATTAGCCGTCTTATTTGTTGAGCAAGCATGGCTAATAGCATACTGAGGTTAAACAAACAGGCGTAGTTAATTAAAATAATTTCATTAAGGGCCGACCTTTGATAAGTCCGTTTGGCCGGTCTGCAGTGACTCTCAGGCCGCTGTACCCTCCTCGTCGGCGTGAGTGACTCTCTGCCGTTTCCTTTCCCGGGCCACTCGGTGGGGTTTTGCCCCGTAACGGGCTCAAACAGTGATGAAATTCCGTCACGTATCCATCCATACATTCCAGACAAATACGATACAATTATAACGAGGTATTCTACACGGGCCAGGTCTGTTTCACCCCAAATTAAACACTGCAACGATCTACGACACACAAGTTAGCTTAGCGCCTCACTGCACTGAAAGGACATACGTCAGTGTTAACGTAACATGGGGTGCGAATGTTTTGTATGTCTCTGAAGGCCAGAATGGGCGGTGTCTAATGTCTGGTGATAGGCCGCCTGAAAACGGCTTCTGCACAACATATAAACGAGCGCACCTCTTGGGGGAGGCGGTGAAAAGGCGTTTGCGGTCCAGCAGAACCTCAGCAGCTAGTTCTGGATAAGCAGTGCAGCAGATAACTGAAATAATTCTTCAAGTAGTGATACAAACACCAAATTTGGCACAAATAAGGCGTTCCTCTTTTGAAAAAACCTACTGGCCACTTGACTTTTCAATAGGTAGCCAGGTAGAGGTCATTTGAAGAATTACACAGGGTCAAAATGTTAAAATGCTCCAATCAAATTGAAAACTACAACACATTATTTGTCTGATCATAAAGATTCTAAAAAGGTATAGTTTGGACTATCTGTGACTGAATGTTATGGAGTTATGGGGTAAAAACAGCAAGAATGGTGACGTGTCAATTTCTGTTTGTTCAGGGGTCAAAAGTTAAAGTTACTACAATTTTGGTAAAAAGTGATGAAAATTATTGGTTGAGCTAATAGGATTCATTTTGACAGTTGAATGCTTGGTCTGCAAAGTAAAGGTCAAACAAAGTCATCGACGTCCATTGGATTCTATGTTTTTTTCAATTCCAATCATGTTTATATATGCATATGTACTTATATATATATGTGTGTGTGTATATATATACATATTCTATTTCTACCTAATTTTATTATTTTATTGTATTGCTACAAATATTATTATTATTGCTTATCTTTGCACACGCTGTTTGATGCACATTTTCCTCTACTCGCACCCAAATTGTTTTTTTAAGAGCTGACGTAACGTGAATTTCTCCACTGTGAGATCAATAAAGTCTTATCTTATCTTATATGTTAACCCATAACGTGACAGCTAAGCATGATACATGGTCAAACCTATTCCTTTTTAAAACTGTGCGAGGCCATGTGTGCAATGGCATATGTCTCACAATAACTGAAATGTATGGTGCTTTATAAAATGGTTGCCATGGCAAAAATAATGTTGAGAAAAAAAAATACTTTGACTCAGCTCAGTAAACAAACAAAAAAAGATTTAGGACAAAAAACAACTAGAGACAAGAGACTGCATGATTGGTTTTTACTGGCATTGTTTTTGTGAATTAAAAGGACGGCTGACTGAATACAGTCTGTAAGCATGATATCAATAATCTCAACACAGCCTGTCAGCAAGTGTCAGACAACATAAACTTACTTTGGGCTGGTCATTTGCAACAATTTCAGGTAGAATTACATGTACTTCAATGGATGGACGTATACACAACATTATGAAACCAAGCAAGTTGGTTGACACCGCCATCCCAAAGAGAATTTTGCTGCACATCTGGCATATCAGTCCAAACTAACATTATAACATGATCTTCTTTAAGAGTATATTCTTGTTTACATTTAAGAGCACAAGGTAAAATAAAATACATGGCTTTTGATCGGTTTAATCTTTTTATTTTCGACATACCAATGACTGTCCTCTGTTCTGTGCTCTTCAGTCATGTCTCCAGCTCAGTATTTAATTTTCTACTTCTGGCTTTACCAGTCTCCAAAATGTTTAACATCCTCAGTGAGGTCCAGCAACTTTCAGAGAACCAACATCTGAAATCTTAAAAATAAATAATTAAAAATAACACATTTTGCTGTGTGGAAGGTAACACACTTCCTACACATACTGCAAACAAATCATTGTTATATTAACAATTTTTTCAGCCATTTGCAATAATAAACACATTCTGTGCAATAATACATGTACACTCGCATACAACATCACTTGAACCCTCATATGCAACATTACAAAACATTCTTTTTCTGCTTGTACATAGTGTACTCTATTTTACTGTGTATATATAGTTATTCTGCACAGAACTTGACTTCTGTATTTTGGTATTATTGTTCCTTTACCTTATTTTTGCATACTTGGACTGTTGTTCTGTGCTGCTGTAACTTCGTAAAGTCCCCCGTTGTGGGACAAATAAAGGATTATTTTATAAGTCCAAAAGCTTTTGTTGACTTGATGTGGCTTGGCTTAAAAACACACAAATTGAATCTTGCTGTGCTCCAGACAACATTAATCCATTATATGTCTTTTAAAGCAATTACATAACCCAAATAGATCCTTGTCATTTGAATGGTGAATTGTATGTTCTGTGCCATTGGTTATTTGTACTCGTACATATATACAGTAGAGTTCAGAATAATGGTAGTGCTATGTGACTAAAAAGATTAATCCAGATTTTGAGTATATTTCTTATTGTTACATGGGAAACAAGGTAACAGTAGATTCAGTAGATTCTCACAAATCCAACAAGACCAAGCATTCATGATATGCACACTCTTAAGGCTATGAAATTGGCCTATTAGTAAAAAAAAAAAAGTAGAAAAGGGGGTGTTCACAATAATAGTTGACGCTACAAACTCAAAACTATTATGTTCAAACTGCTTTTTTAGCAATCCTGTGAATCACTAAACTAGTATTTAGTTGTATAACCACAGTTTTTCATGATTTCTTCACATCTGCGAGGCATGGAGTCAACCAACTTGTGGCACCTTTCAGCTGTTATTCCACTCCAAGATTCTTTAACAACATTCGACAATTCATTCACATTTCTTGGTTTTGCTTCAGGCACAGCTTTTTTCATGTCACCCCACAAGTTCTAAATTGGATTCAGGTCCAAGGATTGGGCAGGCCACTCCAAAACATTAATTTTGTTGGTTTGGAACCAAGATTTTGCTCATTTACTAGTGTGCTTGGGGTCATTGTCTTGATGAAACACCCATTTCAAGGGCATGTCCTCTTCAGCATAAGGCAACATGACCTCTTCAAGTATTTTGACATATCCAAACTGATCCATGATACCTGGTATGCAATATATAGGCCCAACACCATAGTAGGAGAAACATGTCCATATCATGATGCTTGCACCACCATGCTTCACTGTGAATTGCGGACCTTGGACCCAAAAAGAACAATTTTACTCTCATCAGTCCACAAAATATTCCTCCATTTCTCTTTAGGTCAGTTGATGTGTTCTTTGGCAAATTGCAACCTCTGCTGCACGTCTTTTATTTAAGAGGGACTTTGCAGGGGATTCTTGCAAATAAATTAGCTTCACACAGGTGGCTTCTGTCACAGCACTTACAAGTAACTCCAGACTGTCTTTGATCATCCTGTAGTTGATCAATGGGTGAGCCTTTGCCATTCTGGTTATTCTTCTATCCATTTTGATAGTTGTTTTCCGTTTTCTTCCACGTGTCTCTGTTTTTTTGTCCATTTTAAAGCATTGGAGATCACTGTAGATGAACAGCCTATAATTTTTTGCATCTGCGTATAGGTTTTCCCCTCTCCAATCAACTTTTTAATCAAACTACGCTGTTCTTCTGAACAATGTCTTGAACGTTCCATTTTCCTCAGGCTTTCAAAGAGAAAAGCATGTTCAACAGGTGCTGGGTTCATCCTTAAATAGGGGACACCTGATTCACACCTGTTTGTTCCATAAAATTGACGAACTCACTGACTGAATGCCACACTACTACAACCCCTGGCAATAATTATGGAATCACCGGCTTCAGAGGATGTTCATTCAGTTGTTTAATTTTGTAGAAAAAAAAAAAGCAGATCACAGACATGACACAAAACTAAAGTCATTTCAAATGGCAACTTTCTGGCTTTAAGAAACACTATAAAAAAATCAAGGAAAAAAAATTGTGGAAGTCAGTAACGGTTCCTTTTTTAGACCAAGCAGAGGGGGAAAAAAAAAAAAACTACGGACTCACTCAATTCTGAGGAATAAATTATGGAATCACCCTGTAAATTTTCATCCCCAAAACTAACAACTGCATCAAATCAGATCTGCTCGTTAGTCTGCATCTAAAAAGGAGTGATCACACCTTGGAGAGCTGTTGCACCAAGTGGACTGACATGAATCATGGCTCCAACACGAGAGATGTCAATTGAAACAAAGGAGAGGATTATCAAACTGTTAGAAGAGGGTAAATCATCACGCAATGTTGCAAAAGATGTTGGTTGTTCACAGTCAGCTGTGTCTAAACTCTGGACCAAATACAAACATGGGAAGGTTGTTAAAGGCAAACATACTGGTAGACCAAGGAAGACATCAAAGCGTCAAGACAGAAAACTTAAAGCAATATGTCTCAAAAATCGAAAATGCACAACAAAACAAATGAGGAACAAATGGGAGGAAACTGGAGTCAACGTCTGTGACCGAACTGTAAGAAACCGCCTAAAGGAAATGGGATTTACATACAGAAAAGCTCAACGAAAGCCACCATTAACACCTAAACAGAAAAAAACAAGGTTACAATGGGCTAAGGAAAAGCAATCGTGGACTGTGGATGACTGGATGAAAGTCATATTCAGTGATGAATCTCGAATCTGCATTGGGCAAGGTGATGATGCTGGAACTTTTGTTTGGTGCCGTTCCAATGAGATTTAAAGATGACTGCCTGAAGAGAACATGTAAATTTCCACAGTCATTGATGATATGGGGCTGCATGTCAGGTAAAGGCACTGGGGAGATGGCTGTCATTACATCATCAATAAATGCACAAGTTTACATTGATATTTTGGACACTTTTCTTATCCCATCAATTGAAAGGATGTTTGGGGATGATGAAATCATTTTTCAAGATGATAATGCATCTTGCCGTAGAGCAAAACCTGTGAAAACATTCCTTGCAAAAAGACACATAGGGTCAATGTCATGGCCTGCAAATAGTCCGGATCTTAATCCAATTGAAAATCTTTGGTGGAAGTTGAAGAAAATGGTCCATGACAAGACTCCAACCTGCAAAGCTGATCTGGCAACAGCAATCAGAGAAAGTTGGAGCCAGATTGATTAAGAGTACTGTTTGTCACTCATTAAGTCCATGCCTCAGAGACTGCAAGCTGTTATAAAAGCTAGAGGTGGTGCAACAAAATACTAGTGATGTGTTGGAGCGTTCTTTTGTTTTTCATGATTCCATAATTTTTTCCTCAGAACTGAGTGATTCCATATTTTTTCCCTCTGCTTGGTCTAAAAAAGTAACCGTTACTGCCACAATTTTTTTTCCTGATTTCTTATAGTGTTTCTTAAAGACAGAAAATTGCCATTTGAAATGACTTTAGTTTTGTGTCATGTCTGTGATCTGCTTTTTTTTCTACAAAATTAAACAACTGAATGAACATCCTCCGAGGCCGGTGATTCCATAATTTTTGCCAGGGGTTGTATTATTGTGAACACCCCCTTTTCTACTTTTTTTTTTTTACTAATAGCCCAATTTCATAGCCTTAAGAGTGTGCATATCATGAATGCTTGGTCTTGTTGGATTTGTGAGAATCTGCTGAATGTACTGGTACCTTGTTTCCCCCATTGTAAAAATTACATAATTTTTCTTGCATTTTGGTAAAATTTTGTTAATATGAGTTCCATACATTTTCCTGCACTAACTTCATTACTTTTTTCTAATAAATGTGTCCATGACACATGGGATCAACAAAGGTGTCATATAAAACTGAAGAATGCTTTTCATTGGTACAATGCAAAGAATATATTTTTTTTTTATTTGGAATGTTCCATTCGACTCATGAAAATATTCTTACCATTTCACTCATACGCGTTTATTAATTGAAATCTGGAAGCACTGTATTATGAATATTACACATTTAAAAACAAGCCACACAGGTGTTTTTTGAGTAAATTTACTGTTTCACTTGTTGACCCTGTTTGGAGGAATAAAAGTTTGATGTGATAGGAAACTGTGAATAATACAACACTTGGAAAAGAGTGAGAGATTTTAGATAATACCTGCAATTTCTGTAAATACAGTATAACACACAATTGAACCTGTTTGAACTTGTTACCTGTATAAAAGACACCTGTTCACACCAACCTGTCCACCATAGCCAAGACCAAAGAGCTGTCCAAGGACACCAGGGACAAAACTATAGACCTGCACAAGCCTGGGATGGACTACAGGACAACAGGCAAGCAGCTTGGTAGAAGTCAACAACTGTTATGATTATTTATTAGAAAGTGGAAGAAACACAAAATGACTGTCAATCTCCCTCGGTCTGGGATTCCATGCAAGATCTCACTTTGTGGGGTAAGAATGATTCTGAGAAAGCTCAGAACTACACAGGAGGACCTGGTCAATGACCTGAAGAGAGCTGGGACCACAGTCACAAAGATTACATTAGTAACACATGATGCTGTCATGGTTTAAAATCCTGCAGGGCAGCAAGGTTCCCCTGCTCAAGCCAGCACATGTCCAGGCCCGTTTGAAGCTCACCAGTGACCATCTGGATGATCCAGAGGAGGCATGGGAGAAGGTCATGTGGTCAGATGAGACCAGAATAGAGCTTTTTGGAATCAACTCAACTTGCCATGTTTAGAGGATGGGTCTTCCAGCATGACAATGACCCCAAACACACAGCCAGGGCAACTAAGGAGGGGCTCCGTAAGAAGCATTTCAAGGTCCTGGAGTGGCCTGGCCAGTCTCCAGACCTGAACTCAATAAAAAATCTTTGGAAGGAGCTGAAACTCCAAACCTGAAAGATCTAGAGAAGATCTGTATGGAGGAGTGGACCAAAATCCCTGCTGCAGTGTGTGCAAACCTGATGTAAAATTACAGAAAACGTTTGGCCTCTGTAACTGCAAACAAAGGCTACTGTATCAAATATTAACATTGATTTTCACAGGTGTTCAAATACTCATTTGCAGCAGTAACATACAAAGTTACATAAAATTGTATAAAAAAAAAAATTGTGATTTCCGAATTTTTTTTTTAGATTATGTCTCACAGTGGACATGCACCTAAGATGAAAATTTCAGACCCCTCCATGATTTCTGAGTGGAAGAACTTGCAAAACCGCAGGGTGTTCAAATACTTATTTTCCTCACTGTACCTATACAGTATTTTTCAATGGGCTTTCATTTTACACTAATATTTTATTTTAAAAATATATCATCACTATTGAATGGTCTATTAAAGAGTAAAAACTGAAAGAAATCAATTGTAAGGCCTGAAATAAGTTTCTGCAGGAAGTATTTTAGCCATAAAGTCTAGTGACGGGGGAAGTGTTGGCTTTTTAAATACTTGAAAGATGCTGGACAGGATTTAGTACTGCTGTAAGGGACCAATGCTGAAGGTGGCGGCATTAAGGATGCTAGCTGCCGTTAAATGCCACAGAAGATGGGTGTGTTTGATTTACTTCACAGGGACATGCTTTGAGAGGCGCATGTTGTGTGTCAAAATAAAGCCATAAAAAAAAGTGTGTGTGTATATATATATATATGTATATATATACACACACACACACACACATTTTTTTTATTTACCTGTTTTATATAACAATATAAACAGAACATGGAAACAAAGTTTGATGGAAATCCGTATATAAACGGCGGTTTTAAACCCATGTGTGATCACCAGCATGGAGCTTTGAGCGAGTGAATGATGCATTTTCCCCTAATCTGGCAACACTGGGCACCCAGTTAAAGCACGAGGGCTCTACATCTTTTCTATTGTGTGTCTCAGACGCAACAGAAACACATCAGTTGTGAAGAAATGTATTTTATTCACAAATGTTACAGTATTTACAAAATCAGTCTTCCTGACAAGAGGAAAGACTTTACTTTCACAGCAGGTGAAGCAGGTGTGAGGCATCTAATCAGGAAAAGTCTTATTTGTTCTATACACGAACAGGTTTTAACACCACAATGTACAAGTCTTGACTTACTGACATGTATAAAGCAGGAATCACAATCGGTCGTCACCCGGGCAGGGGTTCTGTCGACAGATAGTAATTGGAATAGAATACAGATGAGGCGAGACTCAGCACTTTGGCTCCAGGAAACAACTTTGCATGTCAGACTGAGAAGAGACGGAGCCGAAAGGCTTTAATTTGCATGGAGCAACATGTAAGGCAGGCATGACACATTGTCTGCTGGAGATGAGAGCCGATCGAGGCCGTGTATGGTGAATTGTGTCCAAAAGGTGGAGCATGACCGCTACCTGTACGTTTTATGATAAAGGAAAAATCGAGTTGTGTACAGAACAAATGCAATTAAAGGTTTAGTGTCATAACAATGCGGTCGCGTCTTGATTAATTGCCTGAGGGTTGCCCACACTTTCAGTCCCAAAACTTGTTTATCTTACCAATTACATGATATATATATATATATATATATATATATATATATATATAAATTGACAACAGGACATATAAACGAGTTTAGTGTTCGTCTCAAACTTACCCCAGATCAACTTTCAATGACAACCAGCAACAATTGTAGTTCTTTAGCATTTGCAGTCGCAGCTTGATTATTTGCCTGCTCATGGGTAGCCCTTTCAAATATTGATAATTGTTAATATAAATGGGTGATTCTTAGACTACGGGCACTTATGTCCTTTGATCATATTGTATGGAAAACAGAAAAAAGGGGAAATTTCACACTTTTATAGTTATCTTTACAATGCAAGTGTGTTAAGAAATTTGTTCTAGTAGTCTATGATGACCTTTTCACCTTTTTTCAGCATCATTATATGCAAATATTGCCGTTTTGTGCTTGTCCCACACCCAAACTTTTGATCTTCAATGATAAAAATGAATGGTAAAGAAACGTTTTTTCTAATGCTTTAAAATATCTCTGAATAAAATATCAGTAAAATAATCAAAACATAATTGGGGTATTCAATGTCATACAACTGTTGTGATGTTTTTAAACAAAATGTAGTTGTCCCACACTATTGTCGTAATTTCCACCACAACACTAATGTCCCTTTAAACAGTTTGTATGAAAGACTGTTTGGGTAGTTTCTATGGAGATAAACAGTGACATCAGAGCACATGTATATAGCGCCAAATCACAACAAACAGTTGCCCCAAGGCACTTTATATTGTAAGGCAATGGTGTGGTGGAAATTACATTTACAAGGCCAATAGTGCCCGTAGTTAAAGAATCACCCAAATAAGGAGTTAAAAATGTATAGACCCTTCACTAAGGAGAAAAAAAAACAGATTCAAGTCTAAATACTTTAATTACTTCCAAGTCTCAGAAAGTCAACTGACTGAACATTTAAGAAGCAAATTCAGTGACCAGTGGAAAAGTGGCTCGCATTCACCGAAAATTTCCACAGTAAGTAGACCAGAGGAAGAAATCATTAGGTTTCGAATTTTAATTTTTTTGAAGTTGTTTGAGTGCAGGCGTTTCGTTTCCTTTTCTTTTGGCCCAATTTTGTGCTACTGGCTGTTGATTTCTGAATCAGCAGCTGGTCATCCACAGAAGGTAGGTTGTTTGCATTTAAAGGTTTGTGCTTCTTCAGAAATTTGGTCAGGTGTCTCTTTTGATGATCTTGAGACATATTCATCCAAACGTGTGCTGGAACTTTGAATGATTGGAAGTCTTGAGCTAAAGAGAATTTTCCTGTGCACAAAAAAGCTCTCTCACATTCCCTGTACTGTGATTGAACCAGGTCATGTAAATGATCAATTAGTTCGATCACTGGTCCAGCTTTACATTTCACCCTGTTTTTGATGACAAATCTGATAGACTTAGAGTTGTTGTTGGCCCAAGTTGGTGTGACGAAAGGGTTCCTTTCAATCAGACTTCTGTTGTGCTCCAATTTAGGGCACAAGTTGTTTTCGAAATACGGCAGGAAATCTGGGCAGTCTCTCTCAATTAAGCAACGAATTTTACCCTTCTTGGTTTCAAATGCAACCTCATCGGTAAAAGATGTAAGACCCTCACTTCCAAAGATACTGCGTATGATCATCCTCTGTGTGGACGCTGTGGAAATGTGATGTAATGCTCTTTGGGCATGGTCACACAGATTCCTGTGACAAGTGAGCAAGCCAACTCCAGGAATGCAGTTTGCAATAGCATTCCTTAGAGCTGCTTCCTCATTTATCCCAACAACTGGTGGGGATGGACTGTCACACAACTTAGAATTTAGGTGGGAGAAAAACTGAGTGAAATCAGTCTGTGTAGAGTTGCCATGAATGAACATGGGTCCCATGAATATTGGGTGGTCGCGGGTTGTTCGGCGAATCAGAGCCAGATTTTTGAAGGAAGTGGTGGTCACACAGAAATTTGTCAAATTGAGTATTTTATCAATGCCCAGGACGGTATTCTCTGCAACAGATTTGGAAAAGCAAAAACGGCGCAAGTCGTGGAGCTGCTCTTCTGTGTACAGGATCACAGCAGGAGTGCTTCCGACTACACCGCAAATGCCCTGTACAAACGGGTGGGAACCTATCAGGCTAAACAACTGCTGCATGTCGTCGTCGGAGTGAGTCCCATGATTAATTTTAACCAGAGTGTCACTTGTTGACTGCATTTTCTGCTTTCTTTTTTCATAATATCTCTTGTTCTTTATTTGCTTAGGGTCACGGGGAACAGCCTGCATGTCGGTGTCCCTGGTCATAAGGTCGTACAATTCGTTCGGTCCAAGCTTTGCATCTGCATTCGCAATTCTTTCGAGCACAGCAGGGTCAGTTCTGACATAAGGGAATTTGTCGTCAGGCTTGCTGTTGCCATGTGGCTTAGCGGCATCAGGATACTTGCCAGTATATTCTACGCAGGCCATGGGTCTTGCATCTACACCAGTAAACCAGGTTACAACGCGTTTGTAGTCAGGATTTGCTTGAGCTTTTTATCACTCTGTAAATAATGACAACAGAATCTGAATGTGGCTGTGGTTCGAGTGGGATATATGTATACTTCCACATCTCTTGTTTGCGCCTACAATACAAATCATCTTTTCGGAAAATCACTGAAAGATGACCGTTACTGTCTTGTAAGTAGTGGGTAACTCCAGAGGTGGCGCCAGAGACCCATGCTCCACAATCATCTGTGAAATAACAGCTTTTACCGGAATTCCTTCGTTCCACATTCATGGAATTGTCAATTAGAAAATAACAATTTTCCTTGCGACCGGGCGGAATTTTGGCCAGAGGGACAGCACTCGAGCGAAGGTAATTGAGGATTTCATCAGTTTTGAGATTGACTTTACCTGGGAGGTCAACGCCCTCTGCAGGGAAGCCCCATACTGCAGATGATCTGACGTGGATCGATTTGCGATAGAGTGATTTTGACACGTCAAGCGTCGAAATTTTGTGTGCTTTGCCGGCTGGGACTTTGCCTCTCCCTTTCAACTTCCCACCGTTTGCTCGCTGTACTGGCTGCTCAGACATCAGGTCAACAATAGGAGGCAGGGCATGCATAGTAGGAAACAGCGCCAAGTTATTTGCAGTGTCTGGGACCTCCTTAGCAGCCCACATAATTTTGATAGCATCCATCCTGCTATGCACACCTCTACCACAGACACGATGATTCCAAGGCGCCATTATGTCTGCTGATGAAGGGTGCTGGTCTGGTCTTCCGATCACGGTACTGAGTGTGAAAAACTGTGTGAGATCCATGAAATTGTTTAATATGCAAATGTGTCTCGTAATTCTGTCGAAAGACTAGCTGCTTGCTCTCCGTTTGCCTTTTGTCATAAAAAGTGGTGTTGAGAATTTCCAACAGTCAAAAGCCAGAGCAGCAGATCCTTGAGTCCATATAGTGCTCTGCTCACAGCACAGAATAAGCAGTTGTCTCCTACCACAACTAATGGCACGTGATTATCCAGCAAGCTAGGGTTGCAGAGACGCACAATCTTTGTGGTCTTCTCTTCGGGAAGGGAGCCTTGCGTACTTGAATTGGTAGCGGGATGGTGACATTATATATGTGGAGCATAAGATACTCCTATATCACAAGGAGCGAGGCCGACTCCTCCCAGTCACAGCACCACTCAATCTGAAAAGACATAAACAATGCCCATCAGGATAGCAGAGTTACCAGGAGGAATGCAACATGCATTCAATCAGCATGAACATTAGCCGTGCGGTTACATCATGTAGCAACACCAGGGGACAGTCATTCCTCATAAATGAATTACAGTGATCTATCAAATAAAATATACAAATGACAATATACATCTACATGATTATATAAGAGCTGTTCTGGAAGGCATAATTCATATTGTGGATCAGCAACTCTACTAATTAAAGTGCATGAAAAATTAGAAATTAAAGTGCATTTATTTTTTGAATTAGACACGGCAGTATAAGTGTAGGAATGACAATCCAGTACTTCCTTCCATGTGTGTCGGCAGCAGCGATAGACAACTCAGAGCAGGAGAAAAATTTAAGAGACTTTTAGTGGGAACTTGAGATGCTAAGGGTTAACAATTGTCACAACAGAATGAAAATTAAGAAGGGGGATCCCTAATAAAAACTTAGAATGTTAAGGGTCCACGTAGACGGATAATTTCACTGCTCTAATTATATAGGTAATCATCTTTATACGTGTATTTATTCCCCTTTTGACAGTTTTGTGTTCGAAATCAATATATATGGATTAGTAACGTAATCCAGCAACATAGTAACCGCCAAAGCCACACCCATGTGAAACAGGAGGCCTCCTGTGCCTTTCACTTTAGCCGGCATTTAGGATTACACATAATTAATACATTGACATTGTGATCCTATAGTGGATTTGTATTGGGCCATTATTATCACTTACTGAGGCATTGCTGGGCCGGTAGCATAGATTTACATTTACATTAACTGTCTATACCTGCCCGCAGTAACAGGCGGGTATAGCGCGCAGCCCAAGAACTGTCCACAGACGAAAAGTTGAAAAGGCGAGAAGTGTGTGTTGGTCCCAATATGGATATTCCGAATAATTTTATCATGGATAGTCCGACAATGAACAGCAGCCAAAGCAGCCAGCTTGATGAGGACGCACTGACGAATTTGGAGAGCAGCGCGGTACCAGCCAACACGACAAAAGTTAAACTGAGCTAACTTTTTATGTACGCGTTTGCTGGGTGTCATGCGTTTTGAAATGACATTAAATACTGTTAATGTGATTCCACGTGTTGTGTATCTCAGTAAGTGATAATAATGGAAATAACATGCAATTGTCGTGCGGTATGCATTTTCAGATTCCCTCCATCCATGCTCAGTTGCCCAAAATCACAGATATTCGCCCGAGTTAGACAATCGCTGCTGTTATTGCATTATTATTGAAACTATTAAGTATTGCAAATGTGTAGCCAGATCTAAAAATGTGTAAATAAAAAGCTGTGTGTGTGTGTGTAGCCACATCCATAAGTGTGTAACCAGGTTCACAAATGTGTGTGGGGAAAAAACAAAAAACAAAAAAAAAAAAACGTGCATGTGTAACCGTGTGTCAGTGAAAATCGGGCCACTTGATTGGTTGAGTTCTTAAGAGCCTTTCACACCGGAGGCATCAGCCCAACACGCCAACACATCGTGACGTCAGGCGTTTGTTTTACGAGTGGAGCATGTTTACTGATTAAATGTGAATAAGCCAGTTTCAAGTTTCCCAGTGTGCATGCGTTTTCAAAACGGGTGACAGTGTTACTTTGTGCATAGCAGAAAAACGTCAATTGCTTTAGGCCATAATTTTGTATTTAATTGACTGTACAACCAGCTGCACAGCACCCTTTTGGCATACAGTAGTGTTCAGAATAATAGTAGTGCCATGTGACTAAAAGATTAATCCAGGTTTTGAGTATATTTCTTATTGTTACATGGGAAACAAGGTACCAGTAGATTCAGTAGATTCTCACAAAACCAACAAGACCAAGCATTCATGATATGCACACTCTTAAGGCTATGAAATTGGGCTATTAGTAAAAAAAAAAAGTAGAAAAGGGGGTGTTCACAATAATAGTAGCATCTGCTGTTGACACTACAAACTCAAAACTATTATGTTCAAACTGCTTTTTTAGCAATCCTGTGAATCACTAAACTATTATTTAGTTGTATAACCAGTTTTTCATGATTTCTTCACATCTGCGAGGCATGGAGTCAACCAACTTGTGGCACCTTTCAGCTGTTATTCCACTCCAAGATTCTTTAACAGCATTCTACAATCCATTCACATTTCTTGGTTTTGCTTCAGAAACAGCTTTTTTGATGTCACCCCACAAGTTCTCAATATGATTTAGGTCCGGGGATTGGGCAGACCACTCCAAAACATTAATTTTGTTGGGTTGGAACCAAGATTTTGCTCGTTTACTAGTGTGCTTGGGGTCACTGTCTTGTTGAAACACCCATTTCAAGGGCATGTCCTCTTCAGCATAAGGCAACATGACCTCTTCAAGTATTTTGACATATCCAAACTGATTCATCATACCTAGTATGCAATATATAGCCCCAACACCATAGTAGGAGAAACATGCCCATATCATGATGCTTGCACCACCATGCTTCACTGTCTTCACTGTGAACTGTGGCTTGAATTCAGAGTTTGGGGGTCGTCTCACAAACTGTCTGCGGCCCTTGGACCCAAAAAGAACAATTGTACTCTCATCAGTCCACAAAATATTCCTCCATTTCTCTTTAGGCCAGCTGATGTGTTCTTTGAAAATTGTAACCTCTTCTGCACATGTCTTTTATTTAACAGAGGGACTTTGTGTGGGATTCTTACAAATAAATTAGCTTCACACAGGCGTCTAACTGTCATAGCACTTACAGGTATCTCCAGACTGTCTTTGATCATCCTGGAGCTGATCAATGGGTGAGCCTTTGTCATTCTGGTTATTCTTCTATACATTTTGATGGTTGTTTTCCGTTTTCTTCCACGCATCTCTGGTTTTTTTTTTGTCAATTTTAAAGCATTGGAGATCATTGTAGATGAACAGCCTATAATTTTTTGCATCTGCGTATAGGTTTTCCCCTCTCCAATCAACTTTTTAATCAAACTACGCTGTTCTTCTGAACAACATCTTGAACGTCCCATTTTCCTCAGGCTTTCAAAGAGAAAAGCATGTTCAACAGGTGCTGGCTTCATCCTTAAATAGGGGACACCTGATTCACACCCGTTTGTTCCACAAAATTGACAAACTCACTGACTGAATGCCACACTACTATTATTGTGAACACCCCCTTTTCTTTTTTTTTTTTACCAATAGCCCGATTTCATAGCCTAAAGAGTGTGCATATCATGAATGCTTGGTCTTGTTGGATTTGTGAGAATCTACTGAATCTACTGGTACCTTGTTTCCCATGTAACAATAAGAAACATACTCAAAACCTGGATTAATCTTTTTAGTCACATAGCACTACTATTATTCTGAACACTACTGTATTTACCGGATCAGAACCGTTCGAAGAACTACAGACGCTAAAGACGAGTCTGCTTTTTCACTCCATTAACGGCAACAAAGGCGTGCTGCAGATAATGTGACCCATGTCCCAGATGTCTGATATTGTGCCCAAAACTCTTGTGAATAAATTATCTGCTTTTTAAAGATGGTATTGTTTGTTTTATGTAAACATGCACAAAGCTCAGGTTGTTTCTCTGTTATTTTCAAATGGGATTCGCTGTTAGCTGCGATCGCTTCCTGTTCATGTCGTTCCAGGTGAAAGTGAAGTTTGCTCTTTAACGTCCTGATTATATACAAACAGCACCGTTTGTCCAGTTTGTTCCAGAGTAATATATATATATATGAAATTTGGTTTGCGTTTATTAAATTCCACACGGATTATTTGGAATATTTGTTTTAGCAAGGTCTCATGCAAAAGTCTCTTATTAACGTGATGAAAAGCATAAAAAGTTACATTTTGGTAGTATAATGTTCACTTGCAATTCTCATGTGGTTTCTCTGCTAGACTGCAGTGACTCTCTGGTGTGCAAGGGATTATGGGATATCCCAATAGACCTTATCGGAGTTCCACGCGCGCAGGGGTTGATGGGATGCCAGTGTTACAAACAAACTCCCATGCTTCACTCGCTTTGGCAAAACAGTTCAATATCACACATGAGCGCACGCTCTTCAAGGACGTTTTGCATCTAAATCACATCAATTTGACACCAAAACGATATTCAGAAGCTTTTCTGGTAGGAAATGAAAAAGTGTGCATGTGAAAAACTTCTTCAGGCAAGTAAACTGGTCACCAGCCTGCATGAAAACAGGCACATGAAAAAGCTTAACCCTTGTGTGCTGTTCATATTTTTGTTATTCTGCATGTGTTCGTGGGTCTGCTGGACCCGCTGCATTTTTCGGTAGGTAATTCAATACAATCAAAACATTTTTTGTTAAAATCCACAACAGAGGTTTAATTAATTTAATTTACAAACAATATAAACATAACATTACATTCTTAAGTAAGTGACAGTCATTTTTTGGTCGATTTCTGACGTAATAAAAAAAACAAAAATCAGAAACAACTTTGATCAAGATTTGAGTGGTTTGCCTAGAACAAATTTCCAAATGGTTTAAGAATTGTCATAATTTTTGATTTCTATGAAGTTCAAAAAACTTTAACTGTATTCAATCAGGTTACAGTACACAAACTAAACACATATATAGTAACCTTCAACCAATTGAACACATTGATTTTCCATACCAGCCTATACAGCACATGAGGGGCAGAGTTTTGTTGTGTGTGTTGCATATCACTTTGTGATGGGACCCCCCCAAAAGACAAAAACAACATGAGACTGGGCTGCTGCTGCTGGTAGCAGTTCCTGTCCCAGCTTGTGCGAAGTATATATATATATAAAAAAAAAAAAAAAATTGTCCCATGTGATGTTGTGTCCACTGAGTCCTTGAGTCAGGTCCAGGATGACTCTCATGTCTTGATTTTTTTCAGGAGCTCCTCCATGCAGCTTCCCTGTGTAGACTTGCAAGTTCCAAGCATATGATGAAGCTGCATCACAAGTAGCCCAGATCTTTATACCATATTTTGCAGGCTTAGATGGCATATGGGTGAATCTTATGGCACTTATGTCCTTTGATCATATTGTATGAAAAACAGAAAAAAGGGGAAATTTCACACTTTTATAGTTATCTTTACAATGAAAGTGTGTTGAGAAATTTGTTCTAGTAGTCTATGATGACTTTTTCACCTTTTCTCAGCATCATTATATGCAAATATTGCCGTTTTGTGCTTGTCCCACACCCAGACTTCAATGATAAAAATGAATGGTAAAGAAACTTTTTTCTAATGTTTTAAAAAATCTCTGAATAAAATATCAGTAAAATAATCAAAACATAATTGGGGTATTCAATGTCATACAACTGTTGTGATTTTTTTTAAACAAAATGTAGTTGTCCCACACTATTGCCGTAATTTCCACCACAACACTGTAATGTCCCTAAACAGTTTGTATGAAAGATTGTTTGGGTAGTTTCTATGGAGATAAACAGTGACATCAGAGCACATGTATATAGCGCCAAATCACAACAAACAGTTGCCCCAAGGCGCTTTATATTGTAAGGCAATGGTGTGGTGGAAATTACATTTACAAGGCCAATAGTGCCCGTAGTTAAAGAATCACCCATATACTGCCTGAAGGGGCAGAGGCCCCTAAATGGTATCATCCATGGTGACATTAGGACCAAGGTAGTAAAAAAGAGGAAGGCGGTGCACCCACTTGTCCCACACTGTCCTGATGGCCGCAAGCTTGTCTCTCTGCCATCAAGCTGGTCTGTCATACTGGAAATTATGTGGAATTTTTCAAGGGGCATTGTGGCACAGAAAGTTCTCTTACATTTCTGCATCCCACAGGGACTTTGTGGATTCTCCTTTTGATCTAAAAGTCCAACTAGGATAAAAAGCCCAGTGTAGGCTTGCAAATGGGTTGGATCTATCTCCCTCCAAAAATGCATCTTTCTAAATTAGTATAATCTAGAATAATTTCTGAATTGAATCTAGGAGGAAAAGTTCAAACAATGTCTTGATGTCTTGCACATGCGAACCACCATCCGTGTGGCCCTGGTTGCATTTTTATGATATTGGAAGCTATGCGAGGTGGCTCATCCCTCGGGAAAGAAGACCATTCAATTTCTCCGTTTCTTGACACCTATTTTTCTCCCGTGAGGCAGACTGCGGGCAGTCTGGTCCTGGCTCCTGACGGGCCTGGTACTTGGTAGGCTGGACCTGTGACTTGTTTTCATTTTGTAAATGGCTGAAGTTCAATTTCATTTTCTTTAGAATCACTTTCAGACCTGAATTTTCAGAAATATGGTCTTCATATTCCTCTGCATCATCGTCACTCTTCAAAATAAACTCTAAGGCCCTCTGAGCAGAAAATAGTTTCACCATATTCATGAGTTCTGATAGTGACCCACACTGGCAAAGCAAAGCTAATTATACTGTCCCACTCCTAATTTGTGATTGGCAGCTGGAGAAAAAATATTGGTTCCCCCAAGAAAGGAGGTAAAGTGTCTGCTGTGGGTGCCTGAATTTTCAATATACAATGTTACAACCTTGTGTGGGAACAGCAGTGGCAGAAACATGTGCGCACCCCCTTTCACACACACAGAGAAGGCCCAGATAGTAAGATTATGGAATAAAGGTACACAGGTCCTCTGATTTATGCACTTTTATGAATTCCGGGTCCAGGGGAAACGTACATGTTGTGTGCAATATAAATGTGTAGGGGGGTGTTGGGTGTGCGGTCACAGAAAATGTGTTTTGATTTATGTTCTTCAAAGAAAATGACCCAAAGCCAATGATTCTAAGTTTGTAAAAGTAATTCATTGTAGTTTTTCTTTTGAATAAAGTGAAAACGGGTCCCACAGACCCGAACAGCACACAAGGGTTAATGTCACTGTAGTGGAGGAGGGATCAACAAGCACTAAAACAGGTAGAAAAATCATTAAGAAATAAGCTTTATTGTCACACACCTGCTTTAGCTTATAGCCAAGTTGAAGTGTTGGGTTTGGGTGCATTTCTGTGGGCTTCCCATCAGTGAAGTGTACACTGCAGACACGAGAATTCTTGTTGGGTGTCCACTTCTTTACATAGCCAGAGCCCAGCTGCTTTCTGTTCACCAACTTTGTCCATTCTGATCTCCTGCCTGGCTCAGTTGGGAATGGGAATAGCTGAAATGGCCTTGGGCAATCACAATCCCCAGATGCAAACCTGCAGTCGTGTAGTCCACACACTCTCTGCTTCCATATCTCAATAGATTATGTGCTATTCCCACAGTCTTTCACTGCACATATCCTGCCCATCTTGCCTCTACTACCAGTTGAACATCTGCTGCTGGTCTGGGAGCTGTGTATCACAGAAGTCCAAGTGTTGAGAGAGAAATAAGCATGAATCGCTGATGTAAACAAAGCCTGATGCAACAGAAAGCAGTGCCTGACGTGCGCGTACGTGGGTTTGTTTGTAAAGATAGCAGTGACCGGAAGTGGATTCCTGACATGCACACTCGGAACTCCGATATGGTTTATAGGGCGAATGTATGGCGCTCACACAGAATGATACATTTATTGTTCTAATTATATATTCAATCATCTTTACACTTATATTTTATAACCCCCTTTGACAGTTATGTTATAAATCAATATATATGGCTTAGTAATGTAAGACAGTGATACAGTAGTCACTACAGGTGCACCAGGGTTTTTGTTTCCCTTCAGGCCTCCTGTACCTTTCAGTCCAACCCTCAGCAATTTATTACAAAAATATTATATACATTCCCCACTCTAATGGACTACACACCACATACCTGCACTGGTGAAAAAAGGCATTAAACTCAGTCATCGTGTGGATGAACAGCTCATTCTGTCTGGAAAGAAAGCATGTGAATGTTAGCCCAACTATGCTAACAGGAAATAAACTATTTTTTAAACGATTTGACGTCATTAAAACATGGCGAAAATACTGTCAAGTAAATAATATCCCAACCAAGGAAAACTATCTTACCTCCAGTAGTTTATCCACGGACAATCACAGCACGTTACCTCGGTGGTATATCTACTGAACTATACACTAGAGTGGGTATATCTCCGGCGCTGAGGATTACCCAGAATCCTTTGCCTTTATTACACAATGAAGTTACAACGTTCCAACAGCAGGTGGTGTAGTTTGCCATTTAACGGGGATTTAACCTGAACTATTTAATTATGTACACAAACATTAAAATGCCACCGCATGGTAAAACGGGAGAAATGGACATTTGCAAACTTTTAACAGCTTGCTGTGCCTGGCTGACTGCCTTGGTAACAAGTGCACAACCAAATCATTAAGTTAACCACTCAAAATAAATTAGAATTTGGTTGACATCATACAGGAAAAAATAAATCATCCCGTTTATTATACATAGGAGACATGGGGCACATCAAAACTGCAATGATGACTTTTTTTTTTCTTTTTTTTGCAATTCTACGATTACAATTGCAATTATAGTTGGAAAGATAGATTTAAATTCAATTATGATTACATTTCAATGATTACAATTAAACTATGATTACTAACAAAAGAATAAAGTAAAATACATTTCTTAAATATTTATTGACAGAAATACATCAACTTGTCTTTCCTAAACAGTCTCTCATGCAAACATGCATCCAGTGACAGCAGAGGTAGCTGGAAGTTGTAAATGTCCTAATGCTGGAACAGATATGAAAATTACAAGGTCCTGTTGCATTTCAAAAACATAAGTCTCTCAAAGATTGTGTCCTTCAGTGAACACCAATCTGGTCAAAAGATGCGTCCAGCAATACTAAATGAGTGGGGCGGCATAAAACAATTGTGCATTCTGTAATAAAAGCACCAGATTTGGCATATATTCTAAATGAACTAATGTTTATTTTCAGATATGGAGAGCTGACCTCTAATGAGCTACAGGCATCAATAAAGAATTACACAGGGGGTCAAAATTTAAAAATGCTCCAATCATGTTTGAAAACTATATCACATTATTTGGCAGATCACAAAGATTCCAAAAGGTATAGTTTGGACTATCTATGACAATGTTCTGGAGTTTATGTGGTAAAAACAGGAAAAATAGTGACAAAGATCTGTTTCCATTTATATATGGGTAAAAAGTTAACATTGCTCCAATTTTGGTAAAAGTGATGCAATTATTGGCTGAAATAAAAGGATTAATAAATGGAATATTTTTGACTGTGCTGACTGCTGGGTCTCCAAATCTCAACAAGATTGACGTCCATTGGATTCTATGATGTATGACATATGTTACCCCGTAACATATTAGTATTAGCTTTTACACTGAGTGCTTCACGCTCCGTGCCTCGTGTCGCGTCTGCGGCTGTGATGTGCTTCACGCTCCGTGCCTCGTGTCGAGTCTGCGGCTGTGAGTGCTTCACGCTCCGTGCCTCGTGTCGAGTCTGCGGCTGTGAGTGCTTCACTCTCCGTGCCTCGTGTCAAGCTGACGGCTGTGAGTGCTTCACCGCTCCGTGCCTCATGTTACTATTTACACTGCGTGTGATTCACGCTTTGTCTTTCCATTTGTAACATCAGGGCTTGCGTTAGCCATCTGCACGCAGTCCACAATGTTGACAGGGCCTTTGTTGCATGGCTGTAGTACCTGTTTGGCTCCCTTGAGCCCAGATGATGGACATATGTTTTGGCCCATCCTGTCTTGGGATCGGACACCTGAGGGAAGCCCTGACTGGCGATGCCTGCCTTAATTGTGCAGCAGCCACTGGCAGAGAGATCTGCTAGACTTGCGGCATTGGAAAGTGAATATCTAGTGCGACTTTGGCCTCCAGCCCCAGGAAGGACCCAAAGCACCGTAAACGCCCACATGCAGGAGCCCCTTCTGCTAAGAAGGTTACTCATGACTATGCTTTGGCTGAAAAGGTCGAAACATTGACTTCTGAGTTTGCTCAGATTAAGTCCTTGCTTCTGAATCTACAGCCTAAGGATGCAGTGACAGTTCCTGCTGTCCCTAATGAGGCTGATCAGACCAATGTAGTTACTCAGCAGGAGGACGATGTCGTGTCTATTGCTGCAACTGATTCCTTGTACATGACAAGTGATATAAACTGTGTGGAGGATGAGGATGAGAGGAGTCTTTCTCCAAGCCATTCATTAGTGGGCTCTCATACCTCCGAGGCAGAGTCCATGCCGCAAACTGGACCTGGACTATCCTTTGTCAAGCAAGCTGTTCAGTTGGCTTTATCCAGGCTTGGGGTCGACAATCCCCCTGCGGAAACCACCGCTTCAAGTGCCTTTTTCAAAGTCACTCAGAAGCCTGAGTTCAACGTTCCAGTTTCACAACCATATATCGAGGAGCTCCACCGATGTTGGGCGGACCCCAAACCATTGACCCATCTATCACAGGACTGCAGAGCCCTTAGCTCTATGTGTGATTCAGCGCAGTATGGTCTGAACCGTATGCACGCCGTTGACAGCATTATTGCGAACCTGGTTGTGGCTCCAGCTGATGCTGCTGCTCGGCCGGATGCCCGCTTGCCCACGCCCTCAGTGTAGGGTCACTGATTGACCTCCTCACCAAAAGCTATGACATAGCTGCTCACATCGGTCGCCTAGGCAACTCACTGTCCCATTTAGCCCTTGCCCTCTCAAAGTCTTTGAGGGAGGCAGAGGTTGATGATGCTACGCAAAGTCTTAGTGATGCCTCACTCCAAACCTTTGCTTATATGTCCAGAGAGCTTGGCAGACTGATGTCAACCCTTACCATCACTAGACGTCAGGTGTGGCTTGCGCAGTCCCCCCTTTCCGAATCCTGCAGAGGCACACTCCGTTCGCTGCCGGTTCTTCCAGGCCAAGTATTTGGACCTGCGGCCCAACAAACTTTAGAGCGTGCTGTTGAGGCTAGTAAATTTCGGCAACAGTTTGTTGACCTACACCGGTCTTCCAGACCTCAGCCAGTCAGACGTGCTACAGCTTTTCACTCTACATCCAGGCTTCCGCCGACTCCCAGAGCTGCACGTGCTTTTGCAGTTGAGGGCCAGCTCTCCCAGCAGCCTGCCTTTTGTGAGCCTACGGGCAGACCCCCGAGAACTGAACGGTTTCGCAGAGCTTCCAGTAATCGCGCCCAGAGGTCCTCAGGGATGCGAGGCAGAGGTGGTCGGGGTCTGACTACCAATGTTTGGCCCCCAGCCGTTTTTCACAAAATCAACTCGGCCACTGGGAGGCTCAAGTTCAAGACCCATGGGTCATTTCAACCTTGTTCGAAGGTTACAGAATTCAGTTCAGATGTCGTCCTCCAAAGTTCAATGGGGTGAGGATGACTGTTTCCAACTCGGTGCAGTCTGCTGCCCTACAACGGGAGATTTTGGAACTCCTGGAGAAGGGGGCCATAGAGCCAGTTCACTGATCAGACCAGCTCAGGGGGTTCTATTCAATTTAATTCCTTGTTCCAAAGACGGATGGCGGCTTTCGTCCTATCCTCGATCTCCGACATCTGAATCGTTATATCAAAGTGCTGCAGTTTCACATGCTCTGCACAGTAGACGTCCTTCAAACTATCACACCAGGAGACTGGTTCACAAGTGTCGACTTAAAAGACGCCTATTTCCATGTGCCAGTGGCGCCTCATCACAGGCAGTTTCTCCGCTTTGCTTTCGAAGGTCAGGCATACCAGTTCTGGGTGCTTCCTTTCGGCCTCTCTCTTGCCCCTCGTACATTTATCAGATGTATGGCTGCAGCGCTAGCCCCACTGCAAGCTCTTGGATTAAGAATCCTACCCTACTTAGATGATTGGCTTGTCTGCGCTCCGACTCAGGAGCAGGCGAACAACGACACAGCTCTTCTACTGAACCATGTCTCTCATTTAGGACTCACAGTGAACTTTGCAAAGAGTTCTCTTGTTCCCAGTCAACAAACGACCTTCATCGGCATTGCCATCAACTCCCTGACTATGACTGCATCGTCATTCCCGCAGAGAGTGGACGATGTAATTCGTCTCGTCTCAACATTCAACGGGCCTGTGACGCTGCCTTTTGGTTTGCTGCTCCGGTTGATGGGCAAATTGACTGCAATGTCGCTAGTGGTACCTTTGGGACTTCTGTTCTTACGTCCCCTACAGATTTGGATCAACACCTAGGCCTCAACTTGAAGTTGCAGCAGCACAGGCTTGTACGGACTCTCCAACCAGTGCCTTCTGCACCTCAAACCCTGGGGGAACGTGGACTTCATCTGCAAGGGTGTCTCTCTAGGCCAGGGGTAGGCAACCTGTTCCAGAAAGAGCCATGAGGGTGCAGGTTTTCTTTGCAGCCGATGACTCCACCAGGTGATTTTACTGATTAATATCACTTGAGCAGATGGAATCAGTTAATCAGTGAAATCACCTGGTGGAGTCAGTGGCTGCAAAGAAAACCTGCACCCTCATGGCTCTTTCTGGAACAGGTTGCCTACCCCTGCTCTAGGCTCTGTTCCTTCTCGCCAAGAGGTGGTTGTTACAGATGCATCACTCAAAGGTTGGGGGGCCGTGTGGAATCACAGGATGGTGAGGGGTGTCTGGAGTCCCCAGGAGAGACTCCAACACATAAACGTGCTGGAGCTTCGCGCTGTGCGACTGGCTCTCAAGCATTTCCTCCCAGCCCTGAGAGGAAGACATGTTCTTGTCCAGTCGGACAACACGTCAACAGTCTATCACATAAACCATTAGGGGGGCACCAGGTCCAATCACTCATTGGCAGAAACTCTGAAGCTTCTCTTATGGGCGTTGCCTCGCCTTCAGAGTGTCAGAGCAGTTCATCTGCCCGGTGTACAGAACAGTGCAGTGGATTTACTCTCCAGACAGAAACCACCACCGGGAGAGTGGAGACTGAACCCGATTGTGGTCCAAATGATCTGGCAGAAATATGGTGCAGCGGAAGTGGACCTTTTCGCTTCAAACACCTCGACACATTGCCCACGATGGTACTCCCTCTTGGAACCAGACAGCCCGCTGGGGCAGGATGCATTGGCTCACCCGTGGCCGGATTGCCTTCTTTATGCCTTCCCTCCTCTCCCGCTGCTGATGTTGACACTGCACAGGATAGATCAGAGCAGCCACAGGGTGCTGCTGGTTGCTCCATTCTGGCCTGGGAGGATTTGGTTTCCCATGATTTACAAACTCCTCGAGGGAGAACCTTGGACTCTCCCGGAGAGGAAGGATTTGTTGTCACAGCTACAGGGGAGGATTTGGCACCCTCACCCAGAACGCCTTCAACTGTATCTGTGGCCGTTGAGGGGCCAGACTCCTTGTTAAGTTCTTGTGACCAGGCTGTTGTTCAGACTATCCTTAATTCACGTGCTGCTTCTACCAGGGCTTTGTATGACAACAGATGGAAGCTGTTTGCGCGGTGTTGTGAGAAACAAAAGTTAGACCCGGAGCATTGCCCTGTGCCTATTCTCCTCAAATATTTACAAGAACTGCTGGAGAAAGGACTTTCTGTCGCTACCTTGAAGGTTTATGTTGCTGCAATCTCTGCCCGGCCCGTCTATGTTGGCTAGTCAGTGGGTTCACACCTCTTAGTGTGTCATTTTTTGAAAGGTGCTCTACATTTGCGGCCTCCAAGGCTTGCACGTGTACCTTCATGGGACCTTCCTCTAGTCCTGGAAGGTTTAAGCTTATCCCCTTTCGAACCAGTTGAAAGTGCTGATCTTAAATGGGTGTCAGTGAAGACTGCCTTTCTACTTGCACTGTCTTCGGCTAAGCGGGTGGGAGAGCTCCATGCCCTATCAGTCGCTGGGGACTGTTTGTGATGGAATTCTGACGGATCTGGGGTTATGCTGTGGCCTAATCCGTCCTTTTTACCCAAGAGAATTTCAACTTTTCATGTTAACCAGCCAGTTTCCTTGGCTGTGTATGTCCCGCATTCTGATCCAGGATTACGTTTCAGGTTCCCTGTGTCCTGTCCGAATGCTGAAGCAGTACATTAGTGCGACTGCCGGGATCCGGAAAACGGATGCCCTGTTTGTGTGTTACGGTGATCACAAAAGAGGCTGTGCTGTCTCAAAGCAGCGACTCTCGCATTGGGTCGTGGATGCCATTTTACAAGTATACAGGTCCAGAGGTCTTCAGCCTCCTAAGGTTACGTGCCATTCCACCAAAGGAGTGTCCACCTCCTGGGCTGCACTGAGAGGTGTCCCTTTGAGTGATTTGTGCTGCTGCTACGTGGGCTTCGTCCTGTACCTTCGCACGCTATTACAGACTGAATGTGGCCGCTCCTCCTGCGGTGACTTCGGCGGTGTTGTCTGCCTCCACTCCCCACTGCTGATGCGAGGTGTGTGACTCTTCGTGACCTTGTTGGCATTAAGTCATCCAGGTGCTAAAGCACCGCCCTCCGGCGGTCAGGAGGAATGAAATAGAACGAGAGTTACGAATGTAACTACGGTTCTATGAATTCCGGATGACCGCCAGAGTTGCTTGTCACTCAGAGTCTTGCGAGTTCATTCCGAAAAGAAGCGAGCGCTGGGTGCGTCTGGTATATAAAGACAACCAGTGACGTCACCCAGGTCACATTCAATGGTGTGACTTTGTTGGTATATATTCTCGACCTCTGTGCTGCGCACATGTAGTTATCCAGGTGCTAAAGCACCGCCCTCTGGCGGTCATCCGGAATTCATAGAACCGTAGTTACATTCGTAACTCTCGATCACAATCAAAGGATGAAAGAAATTAGGGTGAAGTTATCAAGAGAGGAAAAACGGATAAAAAAAAAAGATCCAACACTTGATGCAGAACAAAACCAAAATTTTGAACCACCTTTTTCCTGACGCCGAGGCCTGCCTCCCAACTAAATTGAATTGAAAAGTAGTTCATGTCTATCTGAGATATCCTGCCGACAATTAATGTGATAGTCTTGGAATCTGGTAGTTCAATCACAGCCCTGCAGAGGTCTCGACTGTGGGTGAGCATCGTATCCTGGACTATTGAGGGCATACAGCTCAAGAATTAGAACCAAGAACAAAAATGTGAAATTACCAAATTCAGCCTTTAGAACCAATTTTAATGTGTAATATTTCTCATGGACAAATGGCACATCACAGTAAATACACAAATTATGAGCTGCCAATGTGATGGACTCACATGTTTAAAAGATTTATTAGTTTTTCCATTACAAGTATATAAAAGAAAAAAAAAAATCCAGCTTGAATGGTAAAAATAGTTAGGTTTATACATTTATACAAAACCAGTGCACTTTTTAAACTCATATACGTACATATACGTGTGTGTACACACACATATATATATATATATATATATATATATATATATACTCAAGCCATAAAAAAAAAAAAAAAACCTAACAACATGACTGACAACAACAGAACTATTTACACTATTTTGGCTGAACATTACTGTTTAAAAACAAAATGTTTGTCCTCTTACATACAATGACTGTAATGAGATACAAGCAAAAATCTTTAAAAAATAAGTTTTTTTTTTTAATCCCCATAACAGCAGGGATGCAAGGCATGGACAGAGCTGTAGCAATATTATCCACGGAGGAAACATCTTTGTTCAGTGGTTGGATGTCTTTGGGTCAGAATGGAGAACAGATGAACCTGATAGAGGGGGAACACAATTTATTCAGGAAATAACATGGGAAGAAAAAATAAATACATTCAGAAGTTTAGTTACAGAATGAGTTAGAATTCAAATGTTAATGGAGCAGAGAAGGATTTTCTTTCACCAAGACATCAAATCTAGGCTTGCATCTCAGATGTACAATAGTGTTCAGAATAATAGTAGTGCTATGTTACTAAAAAGATTAATCCAGGTCTTGAGTATACAACCCCTGGCAAAAATTATGGAATCACCGGCCGCAGAGGATGTTCATTCAGTTGTTTAATTTTGCAGAAAAAAAGCAGATCACAGACATGACACAAAACTAAAGTCATTTCAAATGGCAACTTTCTGGCTTTAAGAAACACTATAAGAAATCAAGAAAAAAAATTGTAGCAGTCAGTAACAGTTACTTTTTTAGACCAAGCAGAGGGAAAAAAAATATGGACTCACTCAATTCTGAGGAATAAATTATGGAATCACCCTGTAAATTTTCATCCCCAAAACTAACACCTGCATCAAATCAGATCTGCTCGTTAGTCTGCATTTAAAAACGAGTGATCACACCTTGGAGAGTTGTTGCACCAAGTGGACTGACATGAATCATGGCTCCAACATGAGAGATGTCAATTGAAACAAAGGAGAGGATTATCAAACTCTTAAAAGAGGGTAAATCATCATGCAATGTTGCAAAAGATGTTGGTCGTTCACAGTCAGCTGTGTCTAAACTCTGGACCAAATACAAACAACATGGGAAGGTTGCTAAAGGCAAACATACTGGTAGACCAAGGAAGACATCAAAGCGTCAAGACAGAAAACTTAAAGCAATATGTCTCAAAAATCGAAAATGCACAACAAAACAAATGAGGAACGAATGGGAGGAAACTTGAGTCTGCGTCTGTGACCGAACTGTAAGAAACCGCCTAAAGGAAATGGGATTTACATACAGAAAAGCTAAACGAAAGCCATTATTAACACCTAAACAGAAAAAAACAAGGTTACAATGGGCTAAGGAAAGGCAATCGTGGACTGTGGATGACTGGATGAAAGTCATATTCAGTGATGAATCTCGAATCTGCATTGGGCAAGGTGATGATGCTGGAACTTTTGTTTGGTGTCGTTCCAAGGAGATTTATAAAGATGACTGCCTGAAGAGAACATGTAAATTTCCACAGTCATTGATGATATGGGGCTGCATGTCAGGTAAAGGCACTGGGGAGATGGCTGTCATTACATCATCAATAAATGCACAAGTTTACTTGATATTTTGGACACTTTTCTTATCCCATCAATTGAAAGGATGTTTGGGGATGATGAAATCATTTTTCAAGATGATAATGCATCTTGCCATAGAGCAAAAACTGAAAACATTCCTTGCAAAAAGACACATAGGGTCAATGTCATGGTCTGCAAATAGTCCAGATCTTAATCCAATTGAAAATCTTTGGTGGAAGTTGAAGAAAATGGTCCATGACAAGGCTCTAACCTGCAAAGCTGCTCTGGCAACAGCAATCAGAGAAAGTTGGAGCCAGATTGATGAAGGGTACTGTTTGTCACTCATTAAGTCCATGCCTCAGAGACTGCAAGCTGTTATAAAAGCCAGAGGTGGTGCAACAAAATACTAGTGATGTGTTGGAGCGTTCTTTTGTTTTTCATGATTCCATAATTTTTTCCTCAGAATTGAGTGATTCCATATTTTTTTCCCTCTGCTTGGTCTAAAAAAGTAACCGTTACTGACTGCCACATTTTTTTTTCCTGATTTCTTATAGTGTTTCTTAAAGCCAGAAAGTTACCATTTGAAATGACTTTAGTTTTGTGTCATGTCTGTGATCTGCTTTTTTTCTACAAAATTAAACAACTGAATGAACATCCTCCGAGGCCAGTGATTCCATAATTTTTGCCAGGGGTTGTATTTCTTATTGTTACATGGGAAACAAGGTACCAGCAGATTAGGTAGATTCTCACAAATCCAACAGGACCAAGCATTCATGATATGCACACTCTTAAGGTTATGAAATTGGGCTATTAGTAAAAAAGTAGAAAAGGGGGTGTTCACAATAATAGTAGCATTTGCTGTTGATGCTACAAGCTCAAAACTATTATGTTCAAACTGCTTTTTTAGCAATCCTGTGAATCACTAAACTAGTATTTAGTTGTATAACCACAATTTTTCATGATTTCTTCACATCTGCGAGGCAATAATGTTGTTGGTTTGTAACTAAGATTTTGCTCGTTTACTAGTGTGCTTAGGGTCATTGTCTTGTTGAAACACCCATTTCAAGAGCATGTCCTCTTCAGCATAAGGCAACATGACCTCTTCAAGTATTTTGACATATCCAAACTGATCCATGATACCTGGTATGCGATATATAGGCCCAACACCATAGTAGGAGAAACATGCCCATATCATGATGCTTGCACCACCATGCTTCACTGTCTTCACTGTGAACTGTGGCTTGAATTCAGAGTTTGGGGTTCGTCTCACAAACTGTCTGCGGCCCTTGGACCCAAAAAGAACAATTTTTCTCTCATCAGTCCACAAAATATTCCTCTATTTCTCTTTAGGCCAGTTGATGTGTTCTTTGGCAAATTGTAACCTCTTCTACACGTCTTTTATTTAACAGAGGGACTTTGCGGGGGATTCTTGCAAATAAATTAGCTTCACACAGGCGTCTTCTAACTCACAGCACTTACAGGTAACTCCAGACTGTCTTTGATCATCCTGTAGTTGATCAGTGGGTGAGCCTTTGCCATTCTGGTTATTCTTCTATCCATTTTGAGTGTTGTTTTCCGTTTTCTTCCATGCGTCTGTTTTTTTTTTTTTTTTGTCCATTTTAAAGCATTGGAGATCATTGTAGATGAACAGCCTATAATTTTTTGCACCTGCGTATAAGTTTTCCCTTCTCCAATCAACTTTTTAATCAAACTACGCTGTTCTTCTGAACAATGTCTTGAACGTTCCATTTTCCTCAGGCTTTCAAAGAGAAACACATGTTCAACAGGTGCTGGCTTCATCCTTACATAGGGGACACCTAATTCACACTTGTTTGTTCCACAAAATTGACAAACTCACTAACTGAATGCCACACTGCTATTATTGTGAACACCCCCTTTTCTACTTTTTTTACTAATAGCCCAATTTCATAGCCTTAAGAGTGTGCATATCATGAATGCTTGGTCTTGTTGGATTTGTGAGAATCTACTGAATCTACTGGTACCTTGTTTCCCATGTAACAATAAGAAATATACTCAAAACCTGGATTATTCTTTTTAGTCACACAGCACTACTATTATTCTGAACACTACTGCACCTTCTGACAAATTGTAGCTGAACTTTCAGGTCTTACTTTTAAGAAAATCCTCCTCTAAACCACTTCATCACGAAGCTGTATAACTGGGGATACAAAATGCAAAACATGCACTATGCACAGTTTCTGCAATCACAGCCACAGAAGCCTGTAACTTCTGGATTGTCTGGGTGTCTTTCCTCACTCTTCTCCTTCTTGCACAGTCACTCAGTTTTTGAGAACTATGTACTCCACAGAGATTTACCAAAGAGTGCCATACTGTTTGCATTTCTTCATTACTGATGCAAATAAAGTCCAAGACATATTCAGTGACTTGGAAATGTTCATGTATCCATCCCCTGTCTGGTCTGAAGAAAACTGGCAATAAAACTAATTATTTACAGGTATTATACCAAAGGGGCTGATCACTTATGCAACCCATCATCATGGCTTTATATTTAATTAATTTATATCAAGTTGTAGAGATTTATTTTGAGTTTGAGGCAGATAATTTTAGAATTTTTTATATCGAGATTCCTGATTTATTTGTTTTTGAAATGGCATAAACAAATTAAAAATAGGTGAAATACCAAGAGGCCCTATACTTTGGACTGGGCTGTACTTTTTGGATGCACCTCAAATTTCACTTCACTGCCTAAATTGTGATCACGTCAACAAGTTCTCAGAAAGCATTGAAGTGGCCCATCATAAAATCATAACTTGTGCTGCTAGAATTATGCACCAATTTTCAATGAACTCAGAGAAACAATCACAAAATGTTTCATGCTGTGGTTTCACCTGCCATCATCTAAATCAATCACATCCTGAACAAAACAAGTTTATTTCACTTGAAAATTTGAGGGAATCCACACCCATTCACATTCTTGAAAAACTGCCTCACACGGTCAGTCACACATGGTTACAAACACCAAAAACCATTTGATCACATTCAGGCTTCCGCTCAACAGAAATGTTCAGACTTGTAATTGATTCTCTGCTTCACCTGACACACCAGCTTCTCCACAATCCTACCCACTGTTTCTTACCTTGCCTCCCTCCTACCAACCGCTGCTGCACATGTTCTAGGTGTCGGATGTATTCCATCAGGGATTGCTCTGGATCCTGAGCAGTCCCGCCATTATGGCCAGAAGTCAGGGTAGAGATGGGGTATGACCTGTAGAGATCGACCTCATCCATGAAAACATGCCTCACATATGCATGCAATCTGAAATTAAGTTACTGAGCAGAAGGTCAAACCTGTTGTGTAATCTGAGAGGTGATTTGATGGCTGACCGGAGTGACACGGTTTCTCTGTGGACGGCACCAGTGTCTCTATTTGGCCATGAACTAGAATTGGATTGCTGTTCTCTCAAAACATCCACTTTAGACTCTGTAGAGACACACAGTAAAACTCACATAGGCGAATTAGTTAGTCAAGAGATGCTGAACAATCTACGGGGAATCCCCAGCACCAATTAGGCTTACGTATTTCCTTGATTAAACGCTTGACCTTGAATTGGGGCCTCATTTAATGGCCGGGTCAAAACTTGGGTGAGTGCGAGTATCCGGTTTATACGATGACAGTTTAGACGTGTTTTATTGTATAAAATAATAACAACACTGCCATCAGAAAGGAAAATCACTACATCGCGCTTAGCAAGGTCCCTCATTACAAAGTTGCTCCAGCATTTAAAATGTTATGTAAACTGACCTTGAGCTTGTGCATGAACATTCCCAGATGGAGAAAGCCTCTTAACTGCCGTTTGCCATTTCCTGGTCAGGAATTTCATTCTGAGGAATAAAAAACGTTTCAATTTGCCTTCAGTTTTATTGACAAGAATGAATTAAATCATTCTGAAATGTGTTACATTACGTACCGTGACACTGCAATGATGACTCGCACAGTAGCTCGAAATCGTCTGAGGGGTCTGAGCTTGGAGGAGAGTTGGGGTGAGGGTCGTGCTCCGATCTGAGCGAGGAGACATAATGTGGCTTGTTCACAGTCTTGGAATCCTCCTAACAGCAGCAGAAGGTAGCGCTTCTGGTAAACCAGTGCCTTTCTGTAGCTTTCAGCACGCAAATATCGTCCATACATACGCTGCATCTGTGAGCCAAAAACAAAACCTCTGAGTTTCAATACTCTGCTACATACACAAGATCAACGGCACAATAACATTTGAAAGATATTTCTCAGATAAGCCAAAAAACTACTACAAAGAGAAAAATATGCAAAAAGTTTGATGACTAATTCTAGGCTCCCTGGATTCAATTCTAAATCACAACCTGTGGTAATTTCTTCAGATCATGATTACTGAGGTATTAAAAGACATTTGGAGTAAGTGCAACAATGAAAACAGAAAAGTAAATTTACAGTAAATATGAGTGGGTAACACTGCACAACAATAACACTCAGTCTACGTCTTTTCATATAAAATCACTTGCAATAATTTGATAAGTTAACTGGCCTGCCAAGATCCAAATTCTATCATCTGAGTTTTGGCTACAAAAGGAAAAACTAATTTTACCAGACAACTTCTAATCCAGGAAGATCTACATTCCAAAATATGTCGAATACAGTTTCCTAGTGCAATCTTCACCCCCCGTCCCCCATGTGAATGTTACTTGTATGAAGGCATTTGAAACTATACACCATCTGAAGGAGGCTAACCACACATTTAGCTATGTAATCAGAATGATGTGAAGTTAAACTTTTTTTTTTTTTTGTTAAGGGCACAGCAATGAAACCACACACATATTAAAAGTGGAGATATGTTTAAGAATTCATGGATTATATTTTATTACTCAATTCAATTTATTTACACAGAGCTATAACACAATTCACCTTAAGGTACTTCATAAGGGTTCGGTCTAACATTAGTAAGTAAGTAAATTTAATTTGTAAAGCACATTTAAACACACCCGGTATGCCCATCCAGTCTACATGTGTTTTGTGGACTTTGAGAAGATGTATGATCAGGTACCCCGAGAGACACTGTGGGAGTATGGAGTGAGGGGGTCCCTTCAATCTCTGTACTCACAAAGCGAGAGCTGTGTTCGGGTTCTCGCCAGTAAGTTGGACTTGTTTCCGGTGGGGGTTGGCCTCCCCCAGGGCTGCGGCTTGTTACCAAGTCCTGTTTGTGACATTCATGGGCAGGATATCGAGGTGTAGTCGGGGGAGGAGGTTCTTCAGTTTGGTGGGCTCAAGGTCTCATCACTGCTTTTTGCAGATGATGTGGTCCTGTTGGCTTCATCAGCCTGTGACGTCCAGCACTCACTGGATCGATTCACAGCCGAGTGTGAAGCGGCTGGGATGAGGATCAGCCCCTCTAAATCTGAGGCCATGGTTTTCAGCAGGAAACTGAAGGATTACCTACTCCGGGTAGGGCACGAGGTCTTGCCCTAAGTGAAGGAGTTCAAGTACTTCAGGGTCTTGTTCATGAGTGAGGGGACAATGGAGCACAAGACTGGCTGGAGAATCAGCACAACAGTTGTGACGACAAGGGAGCTCAACCAAAAGGCGAAGCTCTCCATCGACTGGTCAATCTTCATTCCTCCTCTCACCTATCGTCATGAATGTTGGGCCATGACCAAAAGAACTAGAATGCAGGTACAAGCAGCCAAAATGGGTCTCCTCAGGATGGTGGCTGGGGTCTCCCTTAGAGACAGGGTGAGAAGCTCGGTCATCCGTGGGGAGCTTGGAGTAGAGCCGCTGCTCCTTCGCCTTGAGAGGAACCAGCTAAGGTGGTTCGGGCAGCTGGTAAGGATGCGCCCTGGGTGCATCCCTAGGGAGGTGTTCCAGGCACATCCAGCTAAGAGGAGACACCGGGGAAGACCCAGGACTAGGTGGAGAGATTATATCTCCACACTGGCCTGAGAACACCTCGGTATCCACCTGTCAGAAGTAGTTAATGTGGCCCGAGAAAGGGAAGTTTGGGGTCCTCTGCTGGAGCTGTTGCCTCTGCGACTTGGTTCTGGATAAGCGGCTGAAGATGAGTGAGTGAGTACTTAATAATAATGCCTGTGTGGGACAGTACTTCTAATTTATATTTTGTGTTACCTGAAGACTTGCTCTATTTTTCTTGCTACTTGCCATATTTTTAAGAAAATCATTTGAAAATGTCAAAATCGTAATGATAGGTGCACACGGCTGACGACAGAAATGTCTCACACATCACATCTGACAGAATGGGAAGACAATATGAAGAAATGACAAAAGGTCATCAGCACTGATATTAGCCACTTAGCGTTTTCGGAAATTAATACTCTTTTCTGCCTCTTACCTTTCCATGGCTGGTCATGTCATTGATGGGTCTGTTTTCAGTCTCCGTCGTGACCTTGGCAAGTTCATTTTCAGCCCGGTGTAACTGTCGTTCCAGGCAGGTGAGTGTGTGTTTGAGGGTTGTTATCTCCTTATTCAGTGTTGTGACCTGAACGGCCAACTCAGAGTTCTCCTTCAACATTTTCTCCAGGAGATTGGGTGAGGAAGGCGGTATCTACAAAAATAAATAAATAAAGTATATGTATTTTAAATTCTAGATTTAGGCATACTGCAAATCTTATGCCTGGTTCACACGGCAAGATAATTAGGCTGATATCGGACCCGATCTTCCCCTCCCGACAATCATAAGGATGCCCTGATTATCATGATGATGCTTAAGATAATCTTATCAAATATTCCTGCCTTGTGTGGTGTGTTAAGAGCACTCTAGTCTGGTCAGAAGGACATTGGGACCACTCAGACCGCAAATCGGGGATAATTAACATGTTGGATTGTCTTGGCCCGATATCGCAGCGTGTGATGTCCCTCGACCACAAACGAGCACGCAGCCTGCTGAATGTGACGTGTAGCCAATCAAAAAGCGAGGTGACGGACGCACGGAGCGGAATCTAAAATCAAAACGGCTGTTATGGCGCACCAGAAAGTCTGGTGGTCATGCTGTCTCCACTCCTTTAAACAATGCCTTTTCTTTTTCTATCGTTTTTTTTTCTCCATTAGAAAAAAATCCACAAACTATCTCCGTTGCGTCTTCCTCGTCCACCATGTTTGTTTACTCTGAAGTCACGTTAAATCTCGAGAGATTTTGTGAGATTTCCCATCTGGCCTGGGAATGTTTGTGTGTGAAATGTGTTCATGTGTGGTGTGTTGTCTTTACCATGTGACTGCACACCACACACTGTATGAGAAAAACTGTTAGATCTATGATTTTTTTTTTTTTATCTCTGTGTGTGTGGTCTCTCAGGTATTGAAAACCTACAGACAATTTGAAAATCTTGCCGTGCGAACCAGGCTTTAGGCTCCACCAGAGCTGCAATCCATCAGTTAATGGCAGGAAGCTCTGCGTCCATTTACCTTGTTTCCACAAAACATGCAAAAAGTTCTGCATTTTATTTATTTTAAATGTATTTCACTAGCAGGATCCACAATGAATATAGTGGGACATAATTTATTGCATAAAACATATTCATTTATTTATTTAAATCACAGTATTTGGTGGTGGAGTGGTAGCCAAGTGTGCTTGGTTTCAGTGCGGAAGTGCCAGTGTCACATTTATCCATGTAATGTGGAGTTGCTTCAGGAAGGGCATCCGGCATGAAACTTGTTCCAAATCAATATGCAGATCCATCTTGGATCTGCGACGCCGAGTGAAAAACAAGGGAGCAGCCTAAGGGACTAACTATGTAGTGGCGGCCAAGCAAGTTTCTGGTTCAAGGCCAGCCCTGCCCATTCTCCACGTAATGTGGAGTTCTGTCAGGAAGGACATCCAGCGTAAAACTTGTGCAAAATTGACAACCAGATCCAACACACTGAACTGCACACATTTATGCACACAATCTACTAACTGTGCAGCCCAAAAGGTTATGCACAAAACATACAGAAGCCTATGTGACAGCAGGTACAGTAGTGTTCAGAATAATAGTAGTGCTATGTGACTAAAAAGATTAATCCAAGTTGTGAGTATATTTCTTATTGTTACATAGGAAACAAGGTACCAGTAGATTGAGTAAATTCTCACAAATCCAACAACACCAAGCATTCATGATATACACACTCTTAAGGCTATGAAATTGGGCTATTAGTAAAAAAAAAAAAAAAATGCAGAAAAGGGGGTGTTCACAATTATAGTAGTGTGGCTTTCAGTCAATGAGTTTGTCAATTTTGTGGAACAAACAGGTGTGAATCAGGTGTCCCCTATTTAAGGATGAAGTCAGCACCTGTTGAACATGCTTTTCTCTTTGAAAGCCTGAGGAAAATGGGACGTTCAAGACATTGTTCAGAAGAACACTACTGTAGATGGTCAGTAAGCAACTTTATCATTATTAATCAGTGGTGTCATAACCAACGCTCTTCTAACAACTACTTGAGTACCTGTTGGCTGTTTTGGTTGCTGCTGTCCTGGCCATCATTGGTCTGAGAGTTACTTTCGTGATGTTGGGAAGCCTTGTGTGGCTGCACCGTTGTCACTTCACACAGCCTCTGAGCAGCCATCTCTCTTTCCTCTCTTTCAAGCTCCATCAGGGTGTGCTGCAGCTCCTTCATATGCTGCTGGTCCTGCTGCCTCAACAACTCCAGCTCACACTGAAGTCAGACATTTGTGTAAGGAGGCGTCTTTGTTTCTCGAATTTATTTGTCAGAGCTTAAAATATGGGACAAATCAAATGGTATCTGATTCATGTCCCCAACTGGCAAACAGCCAGTTACATGCACAAAATTTAGTCTTTAGACATCCAGAAGGTGGCAGTAATGTCCACATACAGATCTATACTTTGAAATCAGTGCAATTTATGGTGATAAATTGCCATTATGAGCAACTTCTAAATCATGATCATGGCAGGAATAGATACTAATATCATTCCCAATACAAAACAAAGAAAATAAAAATGTTTTCTGAGAGCTCAGCAAAGAAGCGGAAAAATTCCCCAAAAACAGTGTTATGTAAACTCATCCCTTTACAATGACCATCAAGCCAAGCTTTGGTTCAGTGAGCTACATCTCAGGACAGACTGACAGACACTTTCAAGCAGCACTAATGATCCCTGTATGGATTTCTTTTCCAATAAGAGGATTAAAGTTGGAAAAGTATGCCTAATATGAGCATGCTTAAAACATGAGCTTGACAGCTTACCAGGTTGCTATTGGTTCTCTCCTGCTGTTCCTTCCTCTTTTTCCTGTTGTCTCTCCAACATTGCTCCTCCCTCTCTCTTTCTTTCTCCTTCAGCAGATGCACTGTCTCCTGTAGGTCCAAAAGTTCCTTGCCCTTAGAACGCTCTCGCTCTAAAGCATGGCTGGTTTTCTCCTTTTGCTCCTTCAAGGCCTCCATAGCTACACGAAGTTGGATTGCGACCTCCTGCTCCCTGTGCAGCTCTTCTCTTCTCATTTTTTCCTCCTCTTCCAATCTCCTTCTACTTTGCAGTAGGTCAGCCCTCAATTTATCTGCCACAGCAGCTAGCTCCTGCCCCTGCCTTCGCTCCTGTTCTAGCTGAGCTCTCAAGTCAGAAGTGACCTTACTGTCCCTGGCAGCATCAGCTTCATGCCTGCATCTGACCTCATCCAGCTGCCTGGAGAAACGGTCTCTCTCTTCATCCAGTCTTCTGTGAGCGTCACCAAGCTTGGCCTGAATTTCTGCAAACCGAGATTCAGCTTCACTCAGGAGATGCTCAAGATGACTCTTCTCTTGTATACTCAGAGTCTTTTGTTGGGTTGAACGTTGCCGTTCATCTTGTAGCTCCTTTTCGGTGTCAGCTAAGTGTTTCTCAACAAGCATACTACGTGATTGTTCAATTTGAATTTCACGCCTCAGGTTGCTGCAGGCCACTCTTTCCTGCTCCAGCTGACCCTGAAGAGCCACGACTTCTGACCTCTGCTGTTCCAGAGACACCTGTATAGCCTGGAGAGAGAAACATGGTCATAATTTCCAGTTTACAAAGAAATGTAAAAGTTACAATCTCAATCTAAACTCTGGTGATTTGGAAGATCAAGCTCCCGTTTTGAAGTCTAACAGATGTGGTCAACAAATGGACTGATTTTAGTTTCAAAGTTTATAAAATTACAATGTCTGTTATAATTTATATTTAAATGGCATACAGTTAGTATGATTTTAGCTTGTGCCTTACTTCTCTCTTTTCCAGTTCTTCTTGTTCCTTTGAGAGAATCAAATTTCTTTCTTGCTCCAACTGTTGCTGAAGTTCCTGGACTCTGGTCTGCTTCTTTCTCAAAGACTCCTCAGCATCTTCTATAGCCAGCCTAGAGACGAAAAGAATAAAAGCAAAATGCCAAGTTAAATTGTCTGTAGTGGTGTATTTTTGGAACACTACATGATGAAATTATTGTATTTCTGTCACAGAAACAGGTGGAAGACAGCCATGACAGAAAAACTATTTAACACCGCTCCCCCACCAAAAAAATAAAAAATAAATAAAAATTGTACATCATGAATTACTTCAAGCTACTAAAATCAAAGACAGAGTGGATTTTGCAAATATAACAATCAATTGTGGGTACACCAGTTTATCATATTTTACTTTGGTCCAAACAATGACAAAATGGTTGCATGTGGGTTTAGCCAAGAGAATTTTTTTAAACTTAACTCCATGACAGAAAACTCAGGCGCACACAGACTACAAACCTGCTATATTTCAGCTGTCAGTACCTATAAATAATATTTGTACCCTTGGAGTTTTACACATTTCAATTTACACCAAAAAAGTTATTCAGACTTCTCTACATTAAAATTTCTAAAATTATTCTCTTTAAACTCAAACTGAAAACAAACCTCTACAACTTCACATAAATTAAATGAAAATATCAAAGCCAAAATGATGGGCGGCATTAACTAATAGCACCCTTTTGTAGAATTCATTGAAATCATCACTTTTACAGCCAGTTTTCCTCAGACAAGTCAAGCGAATGATACATGAACATTTCTAAATAAGTCTTGGGCTTCATTTACATCAGTCATTAGGAAATACAAACAGTACGGTAGTCTATGGTAAATCTGTCTGGAGTTAAATTCTTCTCTGGCTGCAACTGAAGAAACTGGGAATCATGCAAATTTTGGGTATACCTGAGCGACTGTATTTTGTTCTTTTGCTCTTGCTGAATATCGTGAGCACATTTCAATTCTTTCTGGTTCTCCTCCAGTTCTGCTCTAAGTTGAGTTTCAATCTGTCTGTCGATCGGAGGCTGGTGTCTGTCCCAGACCCCTTCACTTCTACTGTCAGTCTGAAAAAGAAAATTAGACAAACAACACAGATATTTAATTAAAATGAAACATAAATTCAGATATTAAATATCATCCTTGAGACTGGAGAGGAAAAGAAATGAGAGAATAGCCTCTTGAAAAGGGCATACCTTCTGCCAACAAACAAAATTTAACTTGCTCTTAGATATTAATTCTGTACATGTTCCTAATTGCTTTAAATTATCAAAGGTTGTTTTTAGTGTTGTGTCCATTTGTTGGCAAGATTACACAAAAATTAATGAACTTGAAACTTGGCCAGTCTTTGTTAAAGAAACTGCTGTCAGATTGTTGAGTAAATTTCTTACTGCCAAAGTTACAAATTTGTTTTAAAATTTGGAGAAATGTCCCAACTTGTATTGCTAAAATGGCAACATCTGATCACCTTGGTGAATTGGGGTGGCACCAGGTTTTCTTCTGAGCTTATAGAGAACCAGTGCAACAGTGAGAATAAGAGCAATTAGTTAATCCAAGCAATTATTAGTTCATGTCACTAAATAGAAGTATGCTTTGATTTAATGTGTTGTCCATTTGTGCTTTCTAAGTGAACGTCACTGATAATGTTACACTTTGTTTATATGAATTTATATTTTGAACAAATTCTTCTTTCAACACCTGAAAGGAAAACTGGGCATTTTCTTGAAAGTCTCTGCAACTCACTTGTGTGGTTCGCTGTGCCATTCGACAGAGCAGCTCTCGGAGAGCAACCACCGTCTCCTGCAGTGCCCTCTTCTCCTGCTGCCAGGTCATTGGGGGATGTGAAAATGATTTGTTATGATGGTTCATGAGGGTGGACCCATCACCAGAATGATTCTGGGTCTGACTCATTAAGACAGCATTCACATTTGAGATACAAGGCTGGGTTGAAGAAGTGGCACGGCGCTGGGACAAAGTGAGAATTCTGCAGCTTTCCTGATAGACTCGCTTCAACAGACCCTGCAGAAAGAATGCAAAGACAAACTGCTTAAACCTCAAAGAGATTATGTCAAATATTACTCCCCAATATACATTTGGAGTCTACCTACCTGTATCTCAGGTGACAAGAGATCTTCGCTGTGACTCATACTCCCTGCGGCGCTATCTGTGTTGGCTGTGGGGTTCATGCCTCTGCAGCGCAGATACTCAACAAACTGAGCGTCCAACCTTTCTGTCTGTTCCAGCTCCAATCTCAACCTCGCACCCAACTCTGAACTCACATCTAAACCACAGGAGCAGAAACATTTATGTAGACTCTTTTTTTTTTTTTTTTTGTACTCTTAAGAGTCGCACAGCCATCAGGCTTAGAGGGACACAATCCTTACTACTGCCATATCCATCGCTGGCCCATTCTGGAGCTGACAAGGAAGAACTGGAACCCAGTGGAGATGAAGGGGCTGTTCCATCAAGAGCGTCCGATTCATGTACCTGAAATAAGTTTTGTCCAACAATATTAAGAATTAGCTATATTAAAATTTAGATTTAAAGAATAGCAATAAAAGAAATGTATGCATATCACATACTTTGTCAGTGTCTAATGAGTCCAGCATGTACATGTTATCAGAGCCTGACACAGAGCCTGGGGAGTGGGTAGTACGTGTAGCTGGATCAGGGGTGACAGTCCTTGAGTGTTGTGGTTCCATCACTACCCTGGGAGATGTCTTAATAGTGGGGAGATCATAACCAGGACTGTTCAAAGCACTGAGGTCAGACAGGCGAGATCCAAGAACAGATGTGTGGAATGGGTGAATTTTGTCTTCAGAACATTCAAGTCTCCTTAGAACCTCTGGAGAACTCAGGGAGGCTTCCTCATGAGAGACACTCACGCCATCCTCAAAAGCTCCAAGGGAAATATCTGACAGATTCATAAAAAGATGTTGTACTGAAAATACATATGTACAAATAAAGCCAATTTATTACACAGCTTCAAATCGATGAGTCAAAGCTGTTTTCAATGTAACCGTACTGCACAAGTATTCACCCTTCTGTGAGTATCTCTGTTGTTGAGGAAGTGTTTCTTGCTGGTGGTAGCTTATTCTGAGTTGCTGGAGTTCTCTTTGATGGTAGACCAGTTCTTCCTCCTGCACAGCCAGGTCTTCCTGCAGACCTTGAACCTCTGTCTTTAGTTGCTGGTTATCATTCTCCAGATCAGTGAGAGTAAGGTCTTTAGTCTATCACACAAAAACAATTGATCGTTAAAACATTCCATCGAGTATCATCACAATTCCTAATTTGAACACAAAACTGTTATCTGTGGAAACTATGCTACTGTTGGGTGAAGGAAGAAAAGGAGAGGAAAAAAGTGTGTCCAAAGGCAGTCGCAAAAGTGGAAGGGTAGAAGCATGTTGGTGAAATTCAGAACTTTGATTGTTGGCACTACAACTGGTAAAGAGAAAGAGCTGGTTGATATGATGGAAAGGAGAAAAATGAACATATTGTGTGTACAAGAGACCAAATGGTATAGTATTAAGGCCAGGAATATTAGAGGTGGGTTTTAATAGTTCTACCATGGAGTGGACAGGAGGAGAAATGTACTAGGTAAATTATGGGGAAAGAGTAGTGGATGACAACTGTACCAGTCCACCACTCTCAGGATTGTCTCAACCTACACTGTACTGGTTGAGGGTGCTATAGCCAAATACAGACTCAAATCAAAGCCATTACCTTCAGTTTTTTCAGAAGTATTTGATTTTTAAAAATGCCTAATAACGTCTAAGCTTTTAATACAAAACAACACAAACATGAAAAAATACTTTGACCCATTTACAAATTACAAAATATCTTCACACCTCAATGTTTCGTGCTTATTCCACAAAATGATCAATGCAAAAATAGCAGGATGTTAGGCATCAACATAACATCACAGCGCCCTCTAATGTGGGTGTAATAAGGACAGTGACAACCAACCGCGGTCTCCCCTAGTGCATGCAGAATTACAGACAATCGTGCATATGAGCAAACAAGAACATTTAGTAGCTGTATGACGACAGCTATGCCATGTCCTTCCAAACATTTAAATTCTAGGGCTTATTTGTGTCATGTTGGACTGTTTACCTTCAGTGACCAAGATTTTAGACAGAAACTTTTTTTAACCAATTTCAAAGCTGCTGGTGCACACAGCCAGAGTAGATGGAAATTGTGCTCGCATAATTTGAAAGCCATGAATATATTCTAATGCAGTGGTTTTCAACTTAGGTTCTCATGTGCTACCAAAACCTACACATTTTCCCTCTGTGCCTGCTCTGCCACAAACTGATGAGCTCATTAAGGTGTCTGCTAACATTTGATTGGTTGCACACTTGAATAAGTCAATCAGAGAGAGAGGGAAAAAGTTCAGATTTAGGTGGTACTTCAGGGCCAGGTTCGAGAATCTCTGTTCTACAGTTAAATGACAACAAATGATGACAAGTATGATTTTCTAAATTTTGACAATCTAATAATACACGCAAATATCTGTCTACTCTTTAAAATCATCTATGATATGGCTGCTCCTCCCCTAAGGTTCCTCACATTGTGCTCAGAAAGAACAATTCGAGCTACAAGGGCGACCTCTACAGGAGAGTGCAGCATTGCTAAATGTAGGACCTTTTTTGCCAAATCTGCCTTTTCTGTTGTTGCCTCTAGTCAGTGGAATATCTTACCAAACAACATAATGAAATGTACAACTTTTCCAACGTTTGCACAGCTGATAAAGAAATGTCTTTTATTAAAGCAAGTTTACACCCACCACTGATGACTGTATGTGTATGAGAGTGCAGGTGTCTGAAAAGTATGATTTGTATATATCAATCAATCAATCAACTTTTTTCTTATATATATATGATGTATGTATGTGCCTATGCGTGAGAGTATAGCATGAAGATGTTTGAATAGTGTGACTGTGTGTGTGTATATATATACACACACACACACACACACACACACACACACACACACACACACACATATATACACACACACATATACACACACAGACACACACACACAGACATACACACAGACA